>NC_057814.1:26706144-26802777 GCF_018294505.1 Triticum aestivum
GCTGTCTGTAAGAATCAGAAGGGTTACTCCTCCTCAAGAGACGTTCACATGCACCTGCTTCGGCACGGTTTCATGCGAAGCTATAATTGTTGGACCAAGCATGGAGAAAGAGGGGTTAGAATGGAAGAAGATGAAGAAGGGGATGATATCGATGACAACTATCATGATCATTTCGGTGATACTTTCATGGAGGATGATGCTGAAGGTGGGGAAGGGTTAGGTGAAGGTGAAGAAGAGGCACATGATGAGCCCGCTGATGATCTTGGTCGGACCATTGCTGATGCACGGAGACGCTGCGAAACTGACAAGGATAGGGAGAATTTGGATCGCATGTTAGAGGATCACAAAAAGTCGTTGTATCCAGGATGCGATAATAGTCTGAAAAAGCTGGGCTGCACACTGGATTTGCTAAAATGGAAGGCACAGGAAGGTGTAGGTGACTCATCATTTGAAAATTTGCTGAAAATGTTGAAGAATATGTTTCTGAAGAATAACGAGTTGCCCGCCAGTACGTACGAAGCAAAGAAGGTTGTCTGCCCTCTAGGTTTAGAGGTTCTGAAGATACATGCATGCATCAACGACTGCATCCTCTACCGCGGTGAATACGAGAATTTGAATGAATGCCCTGTATGCACTGCATTGCATTATAAGATCAGAGGCGATGACCCTGGTGACGATGTTGAGGGCGAGAAACCCAGGAAGAGGGTTCCCGCCAAGGTGATGTGGTATGCTCCTATAATACCACGGTTGAAACGTCTGTTCATGAACAAAAAGCATGCCAAGTCGTTGCGATGGCACAAAGAGGACCGTAAGTCCGACGGGGAGTTGAGACACACCGCTGATGGAACGCAATGGAGAAAGATCGACAGAGTGTTCAAAGATTTTGCAGCTGACGCAAGGAACATAAGATTTGGTCTAAGTACTGATGGCATGAATCCTTTTGGCGAGCAGAGCTCCAGCCATAGCACCTGGCCCGTGACTCTATGCATCTACAACCTTCCTCCTTGGTTGTGCATGAAGCGGAAGTTCATTATGATGCCAGTGCTCATCCAAGGTCCAAAGCAACCCGGGAACGACATCGATGTGTACCTAAGGCCATTAGTTGATGAACTTTTACAGTTGTGGGCCAGACCTGGTGTACGTGTCTGGGTTGAGCACAAAGGAGAGGAATTTGACCTACGAGCGTTGCTTTTTGTAACCATCAACGATTGGCCTGCTCTCAGTAACCTTTCGGGACAGACAAATAAGGGATACAATGCATGCACGCACTGCTTACATGAGACTGAAAGTGTACGTTTGGTTAATTGTAAGAAGAACGTGTACCTGGGTCATCGTCGATTTCTTCCCCGAAATCATAACGTAAGAAAGAAAGGCAAGCATTTCAACGGCAAGGCAGATCACCGGCCGAAGCCTGCGGAACATACTGGTGCTGAGATATTTGATATGGTCAAGGATTTGAAAGTCATCTTTGGAAAGGGTCCTGGCGGACAATCAGTTCCGCGGGGAGTTGACGGGCACGCACCCATGTGGAAGAAGAAATCTATATTTTGGGAGCTAGAATATTGGAAAGTCCTAGATGTCCGCTCTGCAATCGACGTGATGCATGTTAACCCGGACCCTTATGTACCTAAGACCACAAGGGTACCGGAGCCATCACTGAAGCCTCTCCTCCCAAGGCCTTGGGAACTTAGTGAACCTGAAACCAAATTGGCCGCGTCTGCTGATTATGAGAAATGGAAGGCGGATATGAAGGCGATAAAAGAGCCCGAGCCCAAGCAAGTATTCACTGAGAAGCAAAAGAAGTGGGCTAAGGATTTTTTGACGACACCGTCCCAAGCCGAGCTGAATATGCCTGACGACTATGGACATGAACTTCGTAGGCAAGCAAAAATATTGAAGGAGGAGAAAGAAGAAAGTAAAAAAAGCGGGAAACAAGTTGACCAGCTCGGGATGCAGAAGAAACAATCGACCCCCCCGCTCATAGTGAAAGCCGGTCCGGAAGAGGACCCCGAGATCATAGCAGCTGCGGCAGCACTTGGATTGACTGTAGCGAGTGCCATGAAACAAGCGTCCGAGATGGGTTTGACTCTTCGTGCCTTCTTAGGCCTGGAGGATGCGCCAGTATGTGAGATAGCATTACAATATGTGCGGAATGGGCCTCTCGTCGAGCCTGCGCGGGAAAAGAGTCTACCACCACAAATGCGAAGTCTGCTACGTTGGTACAAGCAATTCATAACATGGGCCGACAAAGAATATGTTTATGCGGATGTTACAGTGGAGCATCACACCAAACGGTACTCTGTACAAGTTCATATGAGTGAATTGTTCCAGCTGTTCAATCTGCGCGACCTCGACAAATCTATGCTGAGTTGCTACGTTCTGTAAGTGATTTATTTCTACCTCATCTCGTTCTTCATTGCCTGCACTATATATATATATATATATATATATATATATATATATATATATATTGTCCTAACTATATTGTTGCGTACGCTATTATGCAGATTGAAGATTTGGGAATGCAAAATAAGAAACATCCATGATGTTGGGTTCATTGACCCACATATCGTTAATGGACATGTGTTACAACATCACCCCGAAGACGTGGAGAAAGACTTGTACAAGTTTCTTAGAAAGCATCAACTCAAAAGTCATATTCTATTTCCTTCCATTTTGGGTGAGTGTTTCTCTCTTGTGCCCATTCTCTTTTGTTTACTCCATGCATGGTATGTCTAATCGATGAGTTATGCATGACTGTGCATGTAACGTGTCCGCAGGTTCCACTGGATTCTGCTAAATATTGAACTTCACACCTCCAGAGTTCTAATCATGGACTCTATGGATTCGGATCCAAAGCGTTGGGCCGACATGAGAAAAATGCTGCAAAAGTAATTATTTTCAATCATTTGAGCTCTATATCGATCGGTCTCTTTCGTTCATTTCCTAATATCAAGTAACTAATAACTCCCTTGTTCATTTAATTTTCTTTGCCCTGTAGGGTTTGGAGACGGTTCTCAGAAGAAATTGTCGGTGAATTCAAACATGAGCTAGATTTTAGAAGGTTAGTTAATGTGGATAAGCAGCCACCGGGGACCAATCTATGTGGATACTATGTTTGTGAGAACATCCGGAGACACACCTCTGAGCGGAAGGCATCGGATAGCGTGCGGAAGGCGACGGATAACTTGCGGAGAAGGCTTAGTCCAGAAGCTCGCTTCCGACCAATTCAAGATGAATTAGCAGGATTTTTCATGAGGGAAGTCATCAATCCTAAAGGAGAACACTATACCGAGGACGAAGAAATTTATATGCATACCCGAGATTGAAACTTGTTCGAAGTTGTATATGGTCATCCATCCTAATTGTGTATGGAAACTTGTTCGAAGTTGTATATGGTCACCCGAGATTGAATATATATTATATATTCCTCTTGAATTCTTCTTGTTTGAAATTTCATATGCATGTATATAGTAGCGTAGAATATGTGTACTGAAACTTCATCAAAATTAAAATAAAACAGAAAATAAAATATAAAAGAAATAAAACACTACAAATTAAAAAGAAACCAGGTTTAGGGGGGCTAAAACCCTAAACCTGCGGAGGAGGCCTTTAGTCCCGGTTAGCCACGAGAACCGGGACTAAAGCCTTTAGTCGCGGTTCGTAAGAGGCGCGACTAAGGGGGGGGTTTTTAGTCGCGCATATTTAGTCCCGGTTGCACAGCCGGGACTAAAAGCCTTTTTTCTACCAGTGATATTATGAGAAATGAGCCCCCTTTTGCGGGGAAAAAGAGAAATGAGCTCCAGCTGAATGCATGCTAACAAAATCAACACTTTTTGTGAGACAAAGTGTAATTGACGCCATGATTTTACATACAGTTGCGGTATACATTTTGGAATTTTCTGCATCAGTAAACGCGATTGAGACACATACATACATTACACACATATACACTCTTCGATCGGCCTCGTTTGGTTTTGAGTTATGATCGGATCCTTCCTTAATCCGTTCCACCATGGACGCATGCATGGACTAGCATGCAGAAGGCGCGCGCACGGATTGACGAACAACGGCGGTGCTGCTCATGGCTGCTCGATCGGTGAGGACTGACGGCGACGCATGGAGGGATGGATGATCGATTCAGACGATGGATCATCTCCCCTTCATGTCGGCGAGCTGCGCGAAGAGCTCGTTGGCGGAGGTGGTGGACTGGTCGGGCACGGTGGTGACGCCGCTGGCGGATGAGACGATGGAGGCGTCGGCGTCGTCGGCGTCGGTGGCGCCCTCGGGCGGGTTGGCCTCCTGCAGCTGCAGCGCGTACTCGAGGTTCCAGAGCACGTCGCCCATGGAGAGGCGGTCGCTGCCGAACTCGCAGAGGCACTTCTCGGCGGTCTCGGCGAACTTGGCGAGCGACTCCGGGTTGACCTTGCCGTTGAGGTTGGGGTCCATGATCTTCTCGATGAGGCCCTTGCGCTTCCACTGCAGGCCCCACTCGGCGAGGCTGACCTGCTCGCGCGGCAGCTGCGGGTCGATGGGCGCCCGCGCGCACAGCGTCTCCAGCAGCACCACCCCGAAGGAGTAGACGTCGGACTTGTCGGTCAGCTGCTGGCACCGGAAGTACTCCGGGTCGAGGTACCCGAAGCTGCCCTTGACGGCGGTGCTGACGTGCAGCTGGTTCATGCCGGGGCCGTCCTTGGAGAGGCCGAAGTCGGCCACCTTGGCGACGAACTTGTCGTCGAGGAGGATGTTGGTGGTCTTGACGTCGCGGTGGATGATCCCATGCGCGGTGCCGGTGTGGAGGTAGTGGAGGCCCCTGGCGGCGCCGATGCAGATCTCGAGGCGCTGCTTCCAGGAGAGCGTGGGCAGGCCCTCGGGGCCGCCGTAGATGTGGTCGCGGAAGGGCCCGTGCTGCATGAACTCGTAGACGAGGATCATCTCCTCGCCCTCGTCGCAGTAGCCGATGAGGGACACGAGGTGGCGGTGCCGGAGCTTGGACAGCATCTGGATCTCGGTGTTGAACTCGTTGATGCCCTGCTCCGACGACGGGTTCCCGCGCTTGATGGCCACCTTGATCCTGGACCCCTCCTCATCGGGGTCGTTGATCTCGCCCACGTACACGTTGCCGAACCCTCCCACGCCGATGATGGCGCTCTCGTCGAAGTTCTTGGTCGCCTCTGACATCTCCGCGAAGGTGAAGAAGTGGCCCAGCCCCGCGGTGGAGGAGAAGGTGTAGCCGCTCTTGGACTTGCCGTTGCTGAAGGACTGGCCCGTGTGGATGGGCAGCAGCCACGACGAGAAGCTGTTGCGCCGCTCCCAGTCCTGCGGCCGCCGGTGCCACTTCACCACCATGCATCCCAGGCCGGCGAAGGCGCCGAACATCATGGCGAACCCCACGGCCGCCACCACTTTGCGGGTGCCGCTGCCGTCATCCACCATCCGGCCGTCCACGCCGTACTCGCCGTCCAGGCTGCCCACCGAGTTGCTCATCTTGAGCACCTCCGCGCCGTTGAGCAGCGCGTCGTTGCGGCCCGTGTCCTGCCCTAGCGGCCCGACGTCGATGATAATGTGGCCATCGGTATTGACCGACGAGTTCACCACGAAGTCCTTGTAGTAGGGCGCGGCCAGGTCGCCGGTGATGGTGGAGAGGTCCAGGGCGGAGATGGCCTTGCGGCCGTTGATGTACACGTTGAAGTAGAGGTCGTTGGCGGACGTGCTTATAATGTCGGCGAATAAGAGGCGGACGAGATAGTCGAACGACGGGTCCACGTCCACCTTCCACGACACGTTGAAGTTCTGGTTCGCGACGCCGGATTCAGCCATGTGGCGGGCGGTCGCATACACCGCCGTGGGTGCCACGAGCTTGGTCGCCGGGAACGCGTCGGGGTACTTGATCGCGCTCGTCGGCACCGACACCTCCGTCCCGGCCTCCTTGGGGTTCAGGTACTTCTCGTCGTCCTCCCACTGCCGGCCGAGCGTGTCGTTCACGGGGCCGATGGGCGGGCCACCGACGTTGAGCCGGCACACCACCTGGTACGCAGCCTCTGACAACCCGCTTGTCTCGGCTAGCGGCGACACCGTCAGGGCCGTCTTACTGATGAGCTCGTCGGGGGCGTTGACGACCTCGATGGCGTTGATGAACGCCGAGCCCGACTGCGGGGTGAACTTGAGCTCGAGCTTGTTCTCCGTGGCGTTTACGATGTACTCCTTCATGACCGCCTTCGCCTCGGGGGTGAAGCCATGGAGAAGGACGTTGACGGCGGTGCTCACGTCGAACGTGGCCGCCGCGAGGTCGGCCTCCCCGCTCTTGATGGGGAAGAAGTAGAGCCGGATGAAGTGCCAGCCGGGGGCCGTGAGCGGGAAGTTGTAGACGGCCTCCTCCTTGAAGACCCGCGCGGAGCGGTAGAGGTGCGACGGCACGTCGGCCTTGTCGTCGGCGACCTTGATGTTGTCCCTGGCGGAGAGCAGGCTGTTGGCCTCCGCGTCGGTCTTGAAGGACTTGCCGTCCTTGGTGTCGGCGGCGGCCGTGCCGCCGCAGTCGATGTAGAAGGCGTCCTTGGGCGTGAACTTGGCTGGCCCCGCCCCGCCGCCCGAGCCGTTGTCCGTGACCGGCTTCCCCTGCCCCGCCACGGCCGTCAGCGTCGCGAGCACGGCCAGCAGCGCAAGCGGGAGCGCCCCGCGGCGCACCATCTTGGGCGCGGTGCTTCTCCTCGTCACCCTCACCCCCACGCTGCCGTTGTGCCGCCGCTCAAGTCGACACCGCGGCCGCCGCCGCCACCTCGACGCGCAGCGCCCGACGCCGGGGACGTCGTCGTGCTGATTTTTGTTATTGTGGTGGCCTGGGCCTGGCTGGGGTGGCGCCCTCTCGCCCTCTCTCTGGTTGGGCGGGGCCAATCGGAGGAGAGGGAAGGGGGCGGAGGAGACTTGAGGGGGAGGGAGAAATGGGCGGGGGTTAAGCGGTGGTGGGTGGCGCCATGCCAAGTTTAAGCCGGTTTGACCCGGGCGTCGGCGTGCTATGTTTGGGGGCTCGTCCACCATTGACGCAAGTCATTCTGCACGAGACCAACTGGACATGGCTATTCTTGGAGCTTGTCTTTGTTGCTGCTGGCTGAACGATCGACGGTGACCATGATTGGAGCTTGTGCTAGTTTTGAGGTTATCTTTCATCACCCATTGTGAAACCAGCCATTCATACTAAGAAAAAAGGTGTGGCAAGGACTCCACTGCAAGTCTCAGTCGAGTGACATAACATGTATAAAGAAAACAGAATTGAAAAGAAATTTTTGCATGGATCTCAATGTAAGATCTCATGAATATAGCATCGGCCGAGACATAACGAAGTCTTAATCAACTTAGCAAGACATTAAGAAAAACTGTTTTTTTTTCCTGCGGGGATTAAGAAAAACTGTTAGAAATAGCTGTCTTACCAACTCTTGTTCGCTTGAGAATCTCTTGGTAGTCAGTTGATGATCAAATTGCAATGTTCATATGAATAAATTAATCTTACGCAAGGCCCCAGCTAGTCCAGTTTAGTGTCTACATAGGAAATTATCCTAGGTTAACAAAAGTCCAACTGTTAAGCCATGGTTAGCAAGCTAAATAAGTGAGAAGATGAAAATAAGAAGACAATAGAGAAGACACGTGAAGAAATAATACTTCATGGTAGATGGATAAAATTGATGACTTGCCATAGACTATATAACACTCTCCCTTGATTAGTCCACCATTGCTTACTGAATAATTTTTTTACATTTGTACTCTCCCACATACGGACATACCACATAGCAATCGATTTGAATTTTTTGCCTGAATCGCATGGTGCCACATAGCAATTAATCTGAAAATTACAACTTGTGATGATAGTTGGGTTCACATGGCATGATGCCACCAGACCTGAGAAAATCCTACTGATCCCCAACCTCCAAGCCTATGCTCTCTGCAGCCTTAGAGAAATGTGCAACCTATTACTGTTAAGGAACAATCAACTGAATCCTACTGACATCAACAGCCATACTGCCATGGTCAGCAACATGCTAAGCTTACCTTGTGATGTGTGGAGGCTGAGCTCGTTGTCGGGTGCTGCTGGAGCTAAGCCGAGGCCGGCGGCCTGGGGAAGGGGAGGCCGGCGGTTGCTCAGCCCGCCGTCGCCGTCCACAACCGGTGGCCGCCGCTAGTGGCTCGAGAGAGGAGGGGACTGGAGTAGGGTTGTTTTTTTTTCCGAGGAGGAGTAGGGGGGCGTATTGGTACGATTTTGGGCTTTGGCCCGCTCGGGTGTTTCGATTTGGGCCGAAAAAAATTTGGCCGCCGGCGGGACCCTAACGCTATCTGCTCGCTGATGATATTTAGCGCTAAGTAGGCTGTAGCGAAGACGCAAGGTGATTCATGAGAACGAGTGTCATAGTCCGTTGTCCACACACCACTTTATCAGCAGATTTCTGTACGAAATTAGGGAGCCAAAAACACCAGCTAAGCATGCGGGACAACAGCCAGAAAGGGGAGTTTGCGAATGGAGAAGCAAAGCTGAATGCAGATGGGGCTTTAGCCAAATCGGCGAACAGGGGAGCAGCTGGGTTGGTTAGGCCGAGATGAAGATGAAAAATTTCTGGGCGCTTCTGCTGTTGTATTTGAAGGGGTAATGAGTCCAGTGATGATTGAAGCATATGCTTGCAGAGAAGCTTTTGCTCTTGGAGTTGCTTCGGATTGCTTGGAGCTGGTAAATGATCTGCACATGGAAAACAACAGAGAAGATTATAGCATGATTCTTCGTGAGATTATAGCAAGTTTTTGGCATGTGCAATATGCCATGAGCAGCAAACATGTAATGAGGAGGCTCACAAATTAGCTAGAATGGCGATCTCGCTCGAGGTTGGCCGGCATGTTTGGTTATGTAATCCTCCCCCAACGTTTGTATTCCTTTGAACCTCGGAGTTTGAATAAAGTGCATTGTTCCTTCTAAAAAAAAGTAGGCTGTAGCGCCTCACAATCACCTTCGACCTGAAATCCCGCGTACCGTAGCGTACCTCGTCTCTTGGCCGCTATTTCAGCGCTATAGCGCGCTATTTAAAAGTTTGATATAAACCCTACCACAGGCAGTGGAGGCTCATTCGTGCATGTACACAAAATTTTGGCACGTTATACTGCACTGCTATACGTGCATGTACACAAAATTTTGAAAATTTTCAAGCCGCACAAATTCATTTTTTTAACTTCAAAATAACAGGCACAAAGTGTGCGTGCTCAGATGTCAATTTTTTTAAAAAGTTTGATATAAACCCTGCCAAGGCAGTGGAGGTTCATTCATCTCCAACTTCATCAATAAATTCAAGTGCGGAGGGTTTGAGCTCCTAGCCCGACCAGGGAGCACTATAGTCTTAGATCCAAGGAGTCCCCATGAGACTTAGGCCCCGTTCGGAAGTGCTCCAGCTCCGCGCTTCTCTGGAAGCGGGCGAGGAGCTGGCCGAACGCGAGGGCTTCAAGAAGCCAGCTCCTGGAGAACTAGCTGGACTGCGTGCAAATTTCAGAAGCAACGTCGGACCAGCTCCGCGAATACGAGAAGCAGGAGTTGCTCGATATTACGTGGAATGCCCTCCCGAAGTGCCTGGCGAAGCGTTTTCCTCGAAGCTACAGCGCCACGAATAGTTTTCCTCGAAGCTACAGTGCCACAAATTGTTTACTCTGCTGCCGAACGCCCGCCTGCTCCCGCGAGAAGCTAGTCAGCGCTGGCTCCACGAGAAGCTGGCTCATTTGGGAAGCGGGAGCACTTCCGAATGGGCCCTTAGATCGATGCCGGGTAGAACAGTACAACACCGACCTTGGAAAGTTTGGAACGACTTAATTCGACCATTGAGCCTTCCTCGACACATATCCCAACATATGATTAGGTTGCACCCCATTGAGACGATTTAACTTATTCAAGAACATCGACGTGTCAATTTTATCGTTCTACAACATCATCAGCCATAAGGCCTTCATGCATACCGTGACCTAACCATTGTTGTGACCATGTTGCTAGCTACACCACCTAATCTTCTGCTGTCTCAATGAGAATAACAACTATGCCGTTTGTGGGAGGCCCGCCAATGTGTGAAGACATAACCGACCAAGCTAGATGGGCCCACCTAAGCAAGTCCCAACGGAAATCAAAGCTTCCAAAAGTAAGAGTGTCGCCATATGGAGGTGAAAAGGTCGTCCATTGGAGGCAAACAACGAGGCCTATATTACTTATTTTTCTTGTCAAATTTGGACATCATTTATGATATATTGTAATTGTTTCATTAAACGAAATATCGTCCAATTTGTGATTAGGAAAATTGATAACTGGATTTCTCTTAAATAGTCGCTCATCGGTAGAATGTTTACCAACAAAAGTAAGGACACCAACCATTTATGATTTACTTCGTTTTTAACTAACCAATTTGTAGCACTGTACCAACCTCCCATTTTCTCTTAGATGTCCATGATAACTGTTGCACAATCAAAGGTCGTGAACAACTTATGGATTGCAAGATCCTCAGCCAGCGCGAAAGCCTCTGTGCAAGCCAAGGCTTTAAGTATAGCTGGGTGGAATGCTTCAAACGACACTGTAGAAGGATCCCTCGAACGCGCCATCACTGGCATCTCGGTTCCTGGCCACGATCAACAGTTGCCCATTGGTACATGTTTAACTGGATAGCAATGCGGCAGAGATTTCTCTTTGTGAAGAAAAATTAAGGAAAGACATAATAAAACAAAAATCCAATAAATAAATAAAGGCTTCACCTACCTTCACACCGAACGAATTGGCACACCGTTTTTTAGGGATAACTCGCCGCCCGCTCATTGCGAGACAACTTGTCTCGCCTTTGGCACAAGTAGAAGTGGTCCGGCCCATATACGTGTTCCTCTCGACTTATGTGGGCAGTTTTGGGAGGCTTCTATGGACCGGTTCCGACTGGTTTTAGAAGCTTCCATACAATTTTTGTTTTCTTTTGTTTCTATATTTTTTATAGGTTTTCATCAAGTGTTTTATTTTCGGCTTTTCTTCTTCTTCTCTGTATACTTTTCTTCATTTTTTTACATGCAAACCTTCTGTCAAATACATGCCGAAACATTTTTCGTATACAATCTAACATATTTTCTACATTTCATAGACATTGTTAAGAAAATGTCCCGAACCTATTTTTATAAAGGGTGATTATTTTATTTGTCACATTAAGAATGGTATGAAACATTTTTTAAATTAGATGTGCCATTTGTTTTACACTGCATAAGTATTTTTTTACAACATGACAAACATTTAATCTGAAACACTGGAACATTTTCTAAATATCATGGACAATTTCTAAAAATGATTTTTCTTCAAATCACGTGTACATTTCTTTGCATCATATAAACATTTTTTAAATGCCATGTACGTATTTTTAAAAGGCGTGAGACATTTTTTGAATGTCATGAACATTTTTTTGAATGGAACTATTTTTTAAAAACATCACGCAAACATTTTTTATACATTGTACTAATATTTTTTAATATGTCAAAAACATTTTTTTATCACGCAAACATGTTCTGACATTATATTAAATTTTAAAAATACCATGATCATCTTTTTGAAATGTGCAAATCTTTGTAAAGGTTAAGGGGACTTTTTATAAATGGTATGGACATTTTCTAAAATTGGTATATAACAAATTTTCTACACATCATGAGCATTTTTTATATGGATGAACTCTTTTAAAATTTATGTAAATTAATTTTGTTACATATGTATTTAAAATATTTCAAAATATAAAAATAGCAAAGACATAAAATGAAAATAAGCCGAAAAATAATGCAAATAAACCAAATGAAACGTACCTAGCCTACTGGGGTAATCCATTTACGAAGGCTGCCTGAGGCGAGGGGTCCTTTTATCTCACGGGACTTCCTAGTTAGCGCGTCAGGTTGCTGGATAGTCTCCTATAGCATCCAGCGACCCATCTTGAATTTGAAAAATGACCGTGAATTCAAAAAATGTTCATAACTTTTAAAAAAGGTCCATGAATTTTAAAGTAATTTTTTTGAAAGAAATGTCTCCGTGAATTAATTTTTTTGAATGATTTTCAAAAAAGTTCATAAGTTTCAAAAAATGCTTGTGAGTTCGCATCTTTTTCACTAATTTCCAAAAATGTTCACTAGTTAAAAAATGTTTACAAATTCCAAAAATATTTACGAATTCATAAAATATTTGTCTTTTTGAAAAACTTTCTCGATTCCAAAACAATGTTAACGATTTTGATTTTTTTCATGAATATAAATAATATTTACAACTGTTAAATAATAATGAATTTGATTTTTTTTCCAATTTTCAAAAAGTTCATTAATCAAAAATTTGTTCCTGATTCTAAAAATAGTTGGTGATTTGAAAATAGAAAAAAGATAAATGAAAACAAAAATGAAAAGAAAGGAATGAAAAAGGAAGAGAGAGAGAGAGAGAGAGAGAGAGAGAGAGAGAGAGAGAGAGAGAGAACCAATCAAAAAAAGAAAAAAAGGAAAAAAATACGGCTCCAGGAAGGTTCTAGAACCTTCTCAAAACCAGTTGGGGAATAACCTGAAATCGGTCGGCCCATATAGAAGATTAGGTGTGTGGGTGCTACACATTTGATTGCTATTCCCAATCTATAGAAATAATAGGATCCGCCTTGTCTCGCAACATGCGAGAGAAAAATGTCCCTTGGACACTCTAAATTGGCTGGCTGCAAGGGCCAAATCCACGTTGTTCGTCACTAAAGAAGAACAAGAAGCTTTGGGAGGGCTAAAGAAGAATAATAAGCTTACAAGCAACTCTTCGGATGTGAAATTGGAACGTTGCCTTTTACTTATCCGGGCATTCCGATTCATCATCGCAAGCTCTCCAACAAAGAGTGGAAGTGCATAGAAGATAGATTTGAAAAGAAACTAAGTTGCTGGAAGGGCAAACTTATGTCATACGGAGGCTGACTAATCCTTATTAATTCGGTGCTCACGAGTATGCCAATGTTTCTCTTGTCCTTCTTCAAAGTACCAGTAGGGGTACGGAAAAGATTGGACTTCTATCGATTGCGTTTCTTCTGGCAAAGTGATGAATTAAAGTGGAAATACCGTCTTGCTAAGTGGGACATCATTTGCAGGCCAAGGGACCAAGGTGGTCTGGGCATTGAAAATTTAGAGGTGAAGAATAGATGCTTGCTCAGCAAATGGCTGTACAAGTTATTGGTAGAGACCGATGCCACATGGGCCCAAATTCTGCGTAATAAGTACCTTCACTCTAAGACCTTATCACAGGTGACGGTGAGACCAACTGATTCGCCTTTCTGGAAAGGACTGATGAAAGTGCAATCAGCCTTTTTCCATAGGACAAAGTTTGTAGTTGGCAGCGGTACTTCTTGTAAGTGCATCTAGTGCCCCTTAGTGTTTTGGTAAATTGAAGACTTATAGGTTAAGGGACTAATGCGTTTGTGAGTGTACACATGTCTATAAGTCTATGAGGAGTTTGATATTTACAGAGAAAGTCGACCCCTAAAAATGAAGTTCTTCGACTGAAGACTCTGGATTTCTGAAGACTTTCTGAAGACTTTGAAAGTGAAGAAATTGGTGTAACCCTGAAGACTTGGTATTCATACGAGGAACATGAAGCGTGAAGACTTTTGTTTTCGTAGTTTCATTTTTCTCTTTCTTGAGTCTTAGGAAACACCATACTATTAAAGGGGGTCGAGGAAATACTAAGGAAAAATTTCCATGTGATGCTCAACTCAAAATCCTACACCTACCAATCCCTTCGAGTGAAGCCATTGGAAATCTCATACAGTTCAGTCATATTCTTCAGTGACAGAGACGAAGTTCTTCTGGTCTCTCAGGAATTTGTTCTGACTGAGGAGTTAGGAATTCGCCAGTGCGGATTGTCTACACAGTGAGGAACATGATAGCCCTGAGGATTTTGAACCTCAAATATCCGACCGTTGCTGTGCTACGCGCCAGCTGTCCCAAAAGATCTACCCACCTAACGGTCATATCATTGAAGGGCATTTATGTCTTATCATGTCGGGCTGCTCCCTAGGCTATAAATAGCCGCCCCCTACAACCACTAGCTGGTTGGCTGCTCCGAGAGAAACTGACACTTGTCATTTGAGAGCATCCCATCCTCCGAGGACTTTGAGCGAAAATCATCGAGTGAGGAAAACCCAAACCCAAACACCTATAAACCCAAAGTGATTGAGCATCACTGAAGAGATTGATCCTGCGTGGATCCGACGCTTGTTACCTTTGAAGACTGTGCTTCTTCCAGACGGTTAGGCGTCATGGTCTAGAGCATCCAAGAGGAATTGTGGATCGCCGAGTGACCGAGTCTGTGAAGGTTTGGAAGTCACCTGAAGACTTACCACGAGTGATTGGGCGAGGTCTGTGTGACCTTAGCTCAAGGAGAATACGGTGAGGACTGTGTGTCCGTGACTGTGTGTCCTCAGGTTTAAATACCTAGCCGCTCCAACCAGACGTACAACTGAGACAGCAGTTGGAACTGGTCTACCAAATCATTGTCTTCACCAAGCTTACTGGTTCTATTTCCTCAACTCTTTCATTTCCTCATTGCTGTGTTGTGCACTTGTTCATATATGTGTTTGAAGACTTTGACTGAAGACTTTCTCAGTTTCCTCAGTTCAATTTCTTCAGTCTGTTTGTCTTCATCCTGTGTTTTCCTGTTTTATCCCGTGTTTACGCTTTCTGTACTCTGTGCTTGTCTTCATTTCATCACGATGACCATGCTTGTGTTCTGTCATGTTTACTTTTGAGTACTTATTCCGCTGCAAGTAGTTCTTCGCTAAGGAATTTCCTCACCCGCAAATTCCTCAGTGAAGAATTCATAAAAATCGCCTATTCACCCCTCTCTAGTCGATATAACGCACTTTCAATTGGTATCAGAGCAAGGTACTCCCTTGTTCTGTGTGATTTTGGTTTATCCGCCTGGAGTTTTAGTTATGTCGACCGCAGGTATGATCAAGGTCTCTGCTGGGTGTCCTACCTTTGATGGGACGGACTACCCCTACTGGAAGAATAAGATGCGAATGCATCTTAAGGCAATTGATAACGATCTCTGGTATGTTGTGGAAAATGGTGTTCCCTCAGTCTCACCTTCTCTGAACGCTACTGATGTGAAGAGATTCAAGCAACTCGATTCACAAGCGAAGAACATCATATGTGGCCATCTGAGCAAAGGGCAGTATGGAAGAGTGAGTGCTTTGGAAACTGCTAAGCTTATCTGGGATAGGCTGTCTGAAAGTGCGTTATATCGACTAGAGGGGGGTGAATAGGCGATTTTTATGAATTCTTCACTGAGGAATTTGCGGGTGAGGAAATTCCTTAGCGAAGAACTACTTGCAGCGGAATAAGTACTCAAAAGTTAACATAACAAAACATAGGCATAGTCATCATGATGAGATGAAGACAAGGCACAGAGTACAGAAAGCGTAAACACAGGATGAAGACAAACAGACTGAAGAAATTGAACTGAGGAAATTGAGAAAGTCTTCAGTCAAGGTCTTCAAACACAGATATGAACAAGCACACAACACAGTTATGAGGAAATGAAAGAGTTGAGGAAATAGAACCAGTAAGCTTGGTGAAGACAATGATTTGGTAGACCAGTTCCAACTGTTGTCTCAGTTGTACATCTGGTTGGAGCGGCTAGGTATTTAAACCTGAGGACACACAGTCCCGGACACACAGTCCTCACCATATTCTCCTTGAGCTAAGGTCACACAGACCTCGCCCAATCACTCGTGGTAAGTCTTCAGGTGACTTCCAAACCTTCACAAACTCGGTCACTCGGCGATCCACAATTTCCTCTTGGATGCTCTAGGCCATGATGCCTAACCGTTTGGAAGAAGCACAGTCTTCAATGGTAACAAGCATCGGATCCACACAGGATCAATCTCTTCAGTGACGCTCAATCACTTTGGGTTTGTAGGTGTTTGGGTTTGGGTTTTCCTCACTCGATGATTTTCGCTCAAAGTCCTCGGAGGATGGGATGCTCTCAAATGACAAGTGTCAGTTTCTCTCGGAGCAGCCAACCATCTAGTGGTTGTAGGGGGCGGCTATTTATAGCCTAGGGAGCAGCCCGACATGATAAGACATAAATGCCCTTCAATGATATGACCGTTAGGTGGATAAGATATTTTGGGACAGCTGGCGCGTAGCACAGCAACTGTCGGAAATTTGAGGCTCAAATTCCTCAGGGCTATCATGTTCCTCACTGTGTAGGCAATCCGCATTGGCGAATTCCTAACTCCTCAGTCAGAACAAATTCCTCAGAGACCAGAAGAACTTCGTCTCTTTCACCGAAGAATATGACTGAACTGTGTGAGATTTCCAATGGCTTCACTCGAAGGGATTGGTAGGTGTAGGATTTTGAGTTGAGCATCACATGGAAATTTTTCCTTAGTATTTCCTTGACCCCCTTTAACAGTACGGTGTTTCCTATGACTCAAGAAAGAGAAAATGAAACTACGAAAACAAAAGTCTTCACGCTCCATGTTCCTCGAATGAATGCCAAGTCTTCAAGGTCACACCAATTTCTTCACTTTCAAAGTCTTCAGAAAGTCTTCAGAAGTCCAAAGTCTTCAGTTGAAGAACTTCATTTTTAGGGGTCGACTTTCTCTGTAAATATCAAACTCCTCATGGACTTATAGACCTGTGTACACTCATAAACACATTAGTCCCTTAACCTATAAGTCTTCAATACACCAAAATCACTAAGGGGCACTAGATGCACTTACAATCTCCCCCTTTTTGGTGATTGATGACAATATAGGTTAAGTTTTCAACGGGGATAATCATATGAAGTGTAAATACTGATATTGAGGAATTTGATTGCAAGATATAGAAGAACTCCCCCTGAAGATGTGCATAGTGAGGAATTTGCTTTTGAAGCAATGCACACTTGAAGAGTAGAATCATGGAGATCTCCCCCTATATCTTGTAATTCATACACGCATTTGACATATAATATGAAGAATTTGAAAATGCATGATGAAATATGGTGACTGATGTAATTCAGCATGCGTGCATTAACGTTAATGAGGCATAAGCATGCAGAAAATCACAGCAAAAGTATCAGGCCACCATAGAGTTTAAGTTTACAACTCGATCCAGCAAAGTCATCAGAAGAACGAGAGTTGTAACTTATAAAAAAACGCCCATATAAGATAGACCCGCTTGAAGACTAACTCAAATTTCTCCCCCTTTGTCATCGAATGACCAAAAGGGTCGAAAAATGAGGACTAACGCCCCTGAATAATATCAAGTTGATGAAGGAGCGCCAGCGTTGTTGGGGTCGTTTGTTGATGTAGGGCCTGCCGCAGTGTCGTCCAAGTCTTCATGCTCGTCGGTGTCGCGCGATGGAGAATAGGAGCTGGCCACCAAGGAAGGAACCTTGACCTTCTTGTACTTCTTCGGTGGAGGAGCAGACCAGTCAAAATCTTCCTTGAGACCCATTTTCTTCAGATCTTCTTCTCTATAAATGTGAGACAGAACAGCCCAGGTACGGTTGAGGGTTTCATGAAGGTAGTAATTGTTTTTCTTCACTGCATTCTGGGTAGCAGTCATATTGTGAAGAATTGAACCAAACTGACGCTTGACCCATTTGTGATTGCGATCAACCTTCTGGTGAAGACTGAGGAGAAGGTCACGATCAGTCATCACCCTGGGAGCTGTGCCTTGAGGATTTGGCTTGGTTGCGTTGGCGGCAGAGTCATGAGTGGCAGAGTCGTCATTGGTGGAGTAGGATGCAGCCTTGCGAAATTGACCATCCAATGGACGAATGCCTTCATCTATAACAGCAGTAGCCTTGCCCTTGTCATCAGCTGAGGAAAATGTCCGTTTGAGGACTTCAATCGGGGGCAAGTAGCTGAGGTGATTCTGAAAATCAGCCTTGTAGTTGAGTGAAGACCTTGTTCTGATGAATCTCATAATCCACGGTGCGTAAGGCTTCAACTCAAATGGTGACATTGCGACATTGGCCAGAGTCCTCATGAAGGAATCATGGAAGTTGACGGGAACACCATGTATGATATTGAAAAACAGATTCTTCATGATGCCAATGAATTCTTCTTCATTCGAGTCGTGGCCCTTGATAGGACTCAATGTCTTCGTCAGAATGCGATAGACAGTCCGAGGCACATATAACAATTCCTTCATGAGGAATTTGGTCCTTGGGGCCTGACCTGGCTTCAATGGCTTCATCAGCACTTGCATATAGTGGCCTGTAAGCTCAGGCTCTTAGTACATGCAACGAGCAGCTTCAAGGGGAGGACTGAGAGGTAAAGCATGAAGCAATTCAGTAGCTGGTGCCTTGTAGTGAGTGTTTTCAGTCATCCAGTCCAGCACCCATGAATTCACATCTTCAGAGTCTCCGGTGATGTGCAGAGTTGCAAAAATTGAAGAATGAGTTCTTCATTCCAATCACAGATGTCAGTGCAGAAATTTAATAGTCCAGCGTCGTGAAGAACACTGAGGACTGGCGCGAAGCACGGCAGAGATTCCATATCCACGTGAGGAATGTGCTCATGATCGAAGACTTTGTCTTTGTTGAACAGCACTGAGGAATAGAAATTTGCCTGGCTGGCAGTCCAGAAACGCCTCTTCCTAATGCGAGCAGAGTCATAGGGGTTGTAATCAGTGAAGAATACATGCTCGCCGAAGAAATCATTAGTCTTGAATTTTTGCTTCCTGGAGAATGGATCCTTTGGCTTGGGTTGAGGAGTGTCAGTCAGTTGCATCACAACCTCGGGAATCGCAATCTCAGGTTCTTCAGGCTGAGGAATTTCTGGTTCATCTTCAGTGGCAGTCTGTATCTTCAATGATTCAGCAGCAGCAGTTTCTTTAGCACTAGCGGCTGGAATTTCTTCATGAACAGATGCAGTGGGTTGATTTTCTTCAGAGCGCATTTGAACAGTTTGTGCAGGGGACTGAGGGATTTGTTGCAATGGCGTGAACAGAGGATAGTTGAGATGCTGACTTTCCCAAAAGTTATCATTCATCAATGGAGTAGTACTCCCAATGTCCACGTCAGAATTTTGTTCATCCAATTCCTCAACGCCGGCCTCTTCAGTTGTGAACTGAGGCATGGGCGAGGAGGCAATTGGAGTTGAAGGGATTGCGTCCGCTTCAATTTCTTCATCCATCTGCTCTGAGGAAGCAGCAGAGGGAATGTCTTCATCAGATCCACTTGGGATCACATAGTCTTCATCAAAAGGGACGATTTCCTTTGATGGTATGCTGGAAACAGGAGCAGCATCAATTGGATTTGCAAATGAGCTTGTCAATTTCTTCATCTTCTTCGGTGCTGAAGAATCTGATGAAGCTGATGCTTTCCTTTTCCTCACCACTGCACGCTCAGCAGCCTTGGTCTTTTTCACATCTGATGCAGATCGAAGGATAGGAGTTGGGGTAGGCGCAGGAGGAGCAGAGGAATTTGGTGCATTTTCTTCAGGCACAACTGATGCAGTTGCCCCGACTTCTTCATTTTCTTCAAGCGCACCACTAGTGGATGCTCTGGCAATTTCTTCAGCGGCTGGAATGCAGTCATCAGCCCTGGAACTCACATTTTCTTCAGCAGCCAGATTTTCATCAGCGGTGCTGGCGTGCTCTTCAGTTGGTTGAGCAGATGCTTCGGCTTGAGGAATTTCTGGTTGCAATGGAGCTGCAACCTTTGAAGTGAATTTCTCAGTCAGTTTTACAAACCTGACCTTGGCTTCTTGCCAATCAGCATAGTCAGCATTGAAGTCATCGCCGAGGCCTTTGATTTCAGCCTGGATCTTCACTAGATCTTCAGTTGTCATAGAGACAACATTTTTCTTGAGGAAGCGCTCCTTCCTGTACTGAGCTTTCTTCAGCTGCCTTGCCTTCTCAAATTTCCATTTCTCTTCTTCAATGAAGGCAGTCAAAACATGACTTTGACCTGGTGTGAGGTTCATCTCAGGCAAAGGGGTGTTGGGATCCTTGTGCCATAGGTCAATGCAGTCTAGGATCAGCTTCGGATCCATAAGCAGTGGCACATTGCTTCCTTTGGAACTAGCGGCCTTGACTTGTCTGTCTCTGATGATTTCAACAAGTTCTTCATCATCAGATTCATCATCATCAGAGGGCACTTGGAAAGCAACCTGCTTCTTGTGAGGACTTGGTCGAGGACCTCGCCCAGCAGTGGTTTTCTTCTTCAGCAGAGAGGGGCCAGCTGAGGAACTTGGAGCAGCTGAGGAACTTGCAGAGGCTCCTGAGGCAATAGATATGCCTGCAGTCCTTTGGCACGTGGCGAGATGCACAGGTGCTGAGGATTTAGTCGGAGCAGCCGAAGACTTTGGCGGAGGAGCTGAGGACTTTGGAGCGGGAGCAGCATGAGGAGTTGGCCGTGAGGGCTTTGAAGATTCTGGCCGTGAGGGCATTGCTGAGGAACTTGTCCTTGAGGGCATTGAAGGTGAAGCACTTGGCTTATGCGCAGGCTTCTTTGCCATGGCCTTTTTCGGCTTGCTAGCAGAGGCCTCAGCAGTGGCAGCAGCAGCAGCAGAGTCTTCGTTGAATTTCCTCACTGCTTCTCTGGCTTGTCTAGCCAACTTGGCCTGGCGCTTGGCCCATTCATCAGGATAATCCTCACCGCGCTTGAGGCTAGTGGGATCTGCTTCTTGGCCAGGTGCCAATGGAGGTCTTGGGCATGGAGGATTGAGTGCGAATTTCTTCATGTACTTGGGAGTTACATACCTGTACTCCCTCCATTCTCTTGCCCATCTCCTCTCTATCCTCTGGATGCGCACCTTGCGCTGATTTTGTCCTCCTTACCAAACTTGGCCTCATCAGGAGTGCAATAATCTTTGTATATGTCATCGGGGATCACAAAGGCAGTATTGATTTCAGGCCTCTTTCCTCCTTTTTGTGGCTTCTTTCCATCAGCCATTTTCTTCAGATGAGGAATTTGAACAATGGAATTCTCTGAAGAAGTATGCAACTTTTCTTCGAGGAATGCTGCAAATGAGTTAAGTTGATGAGAACCTAGTGGTTCAGCAGCGGACATGAGTACCTGTGAACAGAGTATAGTTGCGAGGAATTTGGAGAGGTCATATGCGTTCTCAGAAGGTTTTTCAAAAAGAACAAGTTTGAGGAATTTGACCAGATGAGTCTTGAAGAATTTCACTAAGCGTTTTTGTCTTAGGTTCCAGAGTTGTATAGATCGAAGATCCACACAATTTAGGAATCTTGAAGAAAAATTGTTGCTTAGAGAAACGAATCAAGAACAGATGACATGTGAGGTGTTAAGTGTGTGAAGATTTGAAGAAAAACACCTTTGAAGATTTTGTAGAAATCATTTGAATCAAAGAGGGTAGTAAAAGTAGCTTTTAATTACCCTGGATGAAGAACACGACGAACTGGGAAGTGGAGATGTGAAGTTCGTCAGTACAGATCTTCCACGCCCTAACTCGGCAGAGGAAGACAGCTACGGCGGCGGCGGAGTGAAGAAATCCGCGGCCGGCGCGAGTACGGCGGCGACGAGGTCGAGGCAGTGAAGCTCTTCCTCACCGGCGACGATGAAGTAGCAGCGGCGCTAGGGTTTGAGAAGCTCGAGCTGGAGTGAGGTCGAGCGGAGTAAAAGAGTAGTGAGGAAGGGGAGGGGTATTTATAGCCACGGTGAAAAACTGTTCGCCCGAAGAATTTGGACGAACGTGCCCCTGACCCTTCTCATTCGCTTGACACGTGTCACCCACGTACTGAGAAGTGGAGATCGTGGGTGAATAGTGAAGGAAATATGCCCTAGAGGCAATAATAAAGTTATTATTTATTTCCTTATATCATGATAAATGTTTATTATTCATGCTAGAATTGTATTAACCGGAAACATGATACATGTGTGAATACATAGACAAACAGAGTGTCACTAGTATGCCTCTACTTGACTAGCTCGTTGATCAAATATGGTTATGTTTCCTAGCCATAGACAAAGAGTTGTCATTTGATTAATGGGATCACATCATTAGGATAATGATGTGATTGACTTGACCCATTCCGTTAGCTTAGCAGTTGATCGTTTAGTATGTTGCTATTGCTTTCTTCATGACTTATACATGTTCCTATGACTATGAGATTATGCAACTCCCGTTTACCGGAGGAACACTTTGTGTGCTACCAAACGTCACAACGTAACTGGGTGATTATAAAGGTGCTCTACAGGTGTCTCCGAAGGTACTTGTTGGGTTGGCGTATTTCGAGATTAGGATCTGTCACTCCGATTGTCGGAGAGGTATCTCTGGGCCCACTCGGTAATGCACATCACTATAAGCCTTGCAAGCATTGCAATTAATGAGTTAGTTGCGGGATGATGTATTACGGAACGAGTAAAGAGACTTGCCGGTAACGAGATTGAACTAGGTATTGAGATACCTACGATCGAACCTCGGGGAAGTAACATACCGATGACAAAGGGAACAACGTATGTTGTTATGCGGTCTGACCGATAAAGATCTTCGTAGAATATGTAGGAGCCAATATGGGCATCCAGGTCCCTCTATTGGTTATTGACAAGAGAGGTGTCTCGGTCATGTCTACATAGTTCTCGAACCCGTAGGGTCCGCACGCTTAACGTTCGTTGACGATATAGTACTATGAGTTATGTATGTTGGTGACCGAATGTTGTTCGGAGTTTTGGATGAGATCACGGATATGACGAGGAACTCCGGAATGGTCCGGAAGTAAAGATTGATATGTGGATAGTAGTGTTTGATCTCCGGAAAGGTTCCGGAATCCATCGGAAGGGGTTCCGGATGTTTCCCGAAATGTTTGGGCACGAGAACACTTTATCTGGGCCAAGGGGGAAAGCCCACGAGGTTTTTGGAAAGCACAAAAAGGAAGTTTTGCGGAGTCCAGGGGCCAGACGCCAGGGTCCCTGGCGTCTGGGTCCAGACGCCGGGAACCCTGGCGTCTGGCCCTGGAGTCCGAGAAGGACTCTTGCCTTTCGGGTGAAACCGACTTTGTGGAGGCTTTTACTCCAAGTTTCGACCCCAAGGCTCAACATATAAATTGAGGGGTAGGGCTAGCACCCAAGACACATCAAGAAACATCAAGCCGTGTGCCGGCAACCCCGTCTCCTCTAGTTTATCCTCCGTCATAGTTTTCGTAGTGCTTAGGCGAAGCCCTTGCGAAGATTGTTCTTCACCAACACCGTCACCACGCCGTCGTGCTGCCGGAACTCATCTACTACTTCGCCCCTCTTGCTGGATCGAGAAGGCGAGGACGTCACCGAGCTGAACGTGTGCAGAACTCGGAGGTGCCGTGCTTTCGGTACTTGGATCGGTTGGATCGTGAAGACGTACGACTATATCAACCGCGTTGATATAACGCTTCCGCTTACGGTCTACGAGGGTACGTAGACAACACTCTCCCCTCTCGTTGCTATGCATCACCATGTTCTTGCGTGTGCGTAGGAAATTTTTGAAATTACTACGTTCCCCAACAGTGGCATCCAAGCCAGGTTTTATGCGTAGATGTCATATGCACGAGTAGAACACAGGTGAGTTGTGGGCGATATAAGTCATACTGCTTACCAGCATGTCATACTTTGGTTCGGCGGTATTGTTGGATGAAGCGGCCCGGGCCGACATTACGCGTACGCTTACGCGAGACTGGTTCTACCGACGTGCTTTGCACACAGGTGGCTGGCGGGTGTCAGTTTCTCCAACTTTAGTTGAACCGAGTGTGGCTACGCACGGTCCTTGAGAAGGTTAAAACAACACTAACTTGACGAACTATCATTGTGGTTTTGATGCGTAGGTAAGAACGGTTCTTGCTAAGCCCGTAGCAGCCACGTAAAACTTGCAACAACAAAGTAGAGGACGTCTAACTTGTTTTTGCAGGGCATGTTGTGATGTGATATGGTCAAGACATGATGCTAAATTTTATTGTATGAGATGATCATGTTTTGTAACCGAGTTATCGACAACTGGCAGGAGCCATATGGTTGTCGCTTTATCGTATGCAATGCAATCGCCCTGTAATGCTTTACTTTATCACTAAGCGGTAGCGATAGTCGTAGAAGCATAAGATTGGCGAGACGACAACGATGCTACGATGGAGATCAAGGTGTCGCGCCGGTGACGATGGCGATCATGACGGTGCTTCGGAGATGGAGATCACAAGCACAAGATGATGATGGCCATATCATATCACTTATATTGATTGCATGTGATGTTTATCTTTTATGCATCTTATCTTGCTTTGATTGACGGTAGCATTATAAGATGATCTCTCACTAAATTTCAAGATAAAAGTGTTCTCCCTGAGTATGCACCGTTGCCAAAGTTCGTCATGCCCAGACACTACGTGATGATTGGGTGTGATAAGCTCTACGTCCATCTACAACGGGTGCAAGCCAGTTTTGCACACGCAGAATACTCAGGTTAAACTTGACGAGCCTAGCATATGCAGATATGGCCTCGGAACACTGAGACCGAAAGGTCGAGCGTGAATCATATAGTAGATATGATCAACATAGTGATGTTCACCATTGAAAGCTACTCCATTTCACGTGATGATCGGTTATGGTTTAGTTGATTTGGATCACGTGATCACTTAGATGATTAGAGGGATGTCTATCTAGGTGGGAGTTCTTAAGTAATATGATTAATTGAACTTTAATTTATCATGAACTTAGTCCTGGTAGTATTTGCATATCTATGTTGTAGATCAATTGCTCGCGTTTAGCTCCCCTGTTTTATTTTTGATATGATCCTAGAGAAAACTAAGTTGAAAGATGTTAGTAGCAATGATACGGATTGGATCCGTGATCTGAGGATTTTCCTCATTGCTGCATAGAAGTATAATGTCCTTGATGCACCGCTAGGTGACAGACCTATTGCAGGAGCAGATGCAGACGTTATGAACGTTTGACAAAAGCTCAGTATGATGACTACTTGATAGTTTAGTGCACCATGCTTTACGGCTTAGAACCGGGACTTCAAAAATGTTTTGAATGCCACAGAGCATATAAGATGTTCTAAGAGTTGAAATTGGTATTTCATACTCATGCCCGTGTCGAGAGGTATGAGACCTCTGACAGTACTTTGCCTACAAGATGGAGGAGAATTGCTCAGCTAGTGAGCATATGCTCAGAATGTCTGAGTACTACAATCACTTGAATCAAGTGGGAGTTAATCTTCCAGATAAGATAGTGATTGACAGAGTTCTCTAGTCACTATCACCAAGTTACTAGAACTTCGTGATGAACTATAATATGCAAGGGATAACGGAAATGATTCCCAAGCTCTTCGTGATGCTGAAATCGACGAAGGTAGAAATCAAGAAAAACATCAAGTGTTGATGGTTGACAAGACCACTAGTTTAAAGAAAAAGGCAAAGGGAAGAAGGGGAACTTCAAGAAGAACGGCAAGCGAGTTGCTGCTCAAGTGAAGAAGCCCAAGTCTGGACCTAAGCCTGAGACTGAGTGCTTCTACTGCAAAGGAACTGGTCACTGGAAGCGGAACTGCCCCAAGTATTTGGCGGATAAGAAGGATGGAAAAGTGAACAAAGGTATATTTGATATACACATGTTATTGATGTGTACTTTAATAGTGTTTATAGCAACCCCTCAGTATTTGATACTAGTTCAGTTGCTAAGATTAGTAACTCGAAACGGGAGTTGCAGAATGAACAGAGACTAGTTAAGGGTGAAGTGACGATGTGTGTTGGAAGTGGTTCCAAGATTGATATGATCATCATCGCACACTCCCTATACTTTCGGGATTAGTGTTGAACCTAAATAAGTGTTATTTGGTGTTTGCGTTGAGCATGAATATGATTTGATCATGTTTATTGCAAAATGGTTATTCATTTAAGATAGAGAATAACTTTTGTTCTGTTTACATGAATAAAACCTTATATGGTTACACACCCAATGAAAATGGTTCGTTGGATCTCGATCATAGTGATACACATATTCATAATATTGAAACCAAAAGATGCAAAGTTAATTATGATAGTGCAACTTATTTGTGGCACTACCGTTTAAGTCATATTGGTGTAAAGCGCATGAAGAAACTCCATGCTGATGGGCTTTTGGAATCACTTGATGCTTGTGAAGCATGCCTTATGGGCAAGATGACTAAGACTCTGTTCTCCGGAACAATGGGGCGAGCAACAGACTTATTGGAAATAATACATACCGATGTATGCGATCCGATGAGTGTTGAGGCTCGCGGCAAGTATCGTTATTTTCTGACCTTCACCGATGATTTGAGCAGATATGGGTATATCTACTTGATGAAACATAAGTCTGAAACATTTGAAAAGTTCAAAGAATTTCAGAGTGAAATGGAAAATCATCGTGACAATAAAATAAGGTTTCTACGATCTGATCGCGGAGACAAATATTTGAGTTACGAGTTTGGTCTTCAAATTAAAACAATGTGGAATAGTTTCACAAATTCGTGCCACCTGGAACACCACAACATAATGGTGTGTCCGAACGTCATAACCGTACTTTATTGGATATAGTGCAATCTATGATGTTTCTTACCGATTTACCACTATAGTTTTGGGGTTATGCATTAGAGACAGTTGCATTCACGTTAAAAAAGGGCACCACCTGAATCCGTTGAGACGACACCGTATGAACTGTGGTTTAGCAAGAAACCTAAGCTGTCGTTTCTTAAAGTTTGGGGCGGCGATGCTTATGTGAAAAAGTTTCAAACTGATAAGCTCGGACCCAAATCGGAGAAGTGCATCTTCATAGGATACCCAAACGAAATTGTTGGGTACACCTTCTATCACAGATCCGAAGGCAAATTCGTTGCCAAGAATGGATCCTTTCTAGGGAAGGAGTTTCTCGTGAAAGAAGTGAGTGGGAGGAAAGTAGAACTTGATGAGGTAACTGTACCTGCTCCCTTATTGGAAAGTAGTTCATCACAGAAATCTGTTCCTGTGACTCCTACACCAATTAGTGAGGAAGCTAATGATGATGATCATGTAACTTCAGATCAAGTTACTACCGAACCTCGTAGGTCAACCAGAGTGAGATCCGCACCAGAGTGGTACGGTAATCCTATTCTGGAGGTTATGTTACTAGACCATGACGAACCTACGAACTATGAAGAAGCGATGGTGAGCCCAGATTCCGCAAAATGGCTCGAGGCCATGAAATCTGAGATGGGATCCATGTATGAGAACAAAGTGTGGACTTTGGTTGACTTGCCCGATGATCGGCAAGCCAGTGAGAATAAATGGATCTTCAAGAGGAAGACTGACGCTGATAGTAGTGTTACTATCTACAAAGCTAGAATTGTCGCAAAAGGTTTTCGACAAGTTCAAGGTGTTGACTACGATGAGAGTTTCTCACTCGTATCTATGCTTAAGTCTGTCCGAATCATGTTAGCAATTGCCGCATTTTATGAAATCTGGCAAATGGATAAACAAAACTGCATTCCTTAATGGATTTATTAAAGAAGAGTTGTATATGATGCAACCAGAAGGTTTTGTCGATCCTAAAGGTGTTAACAAAATGTGCAAGCTCCAGCGATCCATCCATGGACTGGTGCAAGCATCTCGGAGTTGGAATATACGCTTTGATGAGTTGATCAAAGCATATAGTTTTATACAGACTTGCGGTGAAGCCTGTATTTACAAGAAAGTGAGTGGGAGCACTACAACATTTCTGATAAGTATATGTGAATGACATATCGTTGATCGGAAATAATGTAGAATTATTCTGCAAAGCATAAAGGAGTGTTTGAAAGGAGTTTTTCAAAGAAAGACCTCGGTGAAGCTGCTTACATATTGGGCATCAAGATCTATAGAGATAGATCAAAACGCTTGATAAATTTTTTCAATGAGTACATACCTTGACAAGATTTTGAAGTAGTTCAAAATGGAACAGTCAAAGAAAGAGTTCTTGCCTGTGTTACAAGGTTTGAAATTGAGTAAGACTCAAAGCCCGACCACGGCAGAAGATAGAAAGAGAATGAAAGTCATTCCCTATGCCTCAGCCATAGGTTCTATAAAGTGTGCCATGCTATGTACCAGATCTATTGTATACCCTACACTGATTTTGGCAAGGGAGTACAATAGTGATCTAGGAGTAGATCACTGGACAGCGGTCAAAATTATCCTTAGTGGAATAAGGATATGTTTCTCGATTATGGAGGTGACAAAAGGTTCGTCGTAAAAGGGTTACGTCGATACAAGTTTTGGCACTGATCTAGATGACTCTAAGTCTTCATCTGGATACATATTGAAAGTGGGAGCAATTAGCTAAAGTAGCTCCATGCAGAGCATTGTAGACATAGAAATTTGCAAAATACATACGGATTTGAATATGGCAGACCCATTGACTAAACTTCTCTCACAAGCAAAACATGATCACACCTTAGTACTCTTTGGGTGTTAATCACATAGCGATGTGAACTAGATTATTGGCTCTAGTAAACCCTTTGGGTGTTGGTCACATGACGATGTGAACTATGGGTGTTAATCACATGGTGATGTGAACAATTGATGTTAAATCACATGGCGATGTGATCTAGATTATTGACTCTAGTGCAAGTGGGAGACTGAAGGAAATATGCCCTAGAGGCAATAATAAAGTTATTATTTATTTCCTTATATCATGATAAATGTTTATTATTCATGCTAGAATTGTATTAACCGGAAACATGATACATGTGTGAATACATAGACAAACAGAGTGTCACTAGTATGCCTCTACTTGACTAGCTCGTTGATCAAAGATGGTTATGTTTCCTAGCCATAGACAAAGAGTTGTCATTTGATTAACGGGATCACATCATTAGGAGAATGATGTGATTGACTTGACCCATTCCGTTAGCTTAGCACTTGATCGTTTAGTATGTTGCTATTGCTTACTTCATGACTTATACATGTTCCTATGACTATGAGATTATGCAACTCCCGTTTACCGGAGGAACACTTTGTGTGCTACCAAACGTCACAACGTAACTGGGTGATTATAAAGGTGCTCTACAGGTGTCTCCGAAGGTACTTGTTGGGTTGGCGTATTTCGAGATTAGGATTTGTCACTCCGATTGTCGGAGAGGTATCTCTGGGCCCACACGGTAATGCACATCACTATAAGCCTTGCAAGCATTGCAACTAATGAGTTAGTTGCGGGATGATGTATTACGGAACGGGTAAAGAGACTTGCCGGTAATGAGATTGAACTAGGTATTGAGATACCTACGATCGAATCTCGGGCAAGTAACATACCGATGACAAAGGGAACAACGTATATTGTTATGCGGTCTGACCGATAAAGATCTTCTTAGAATATGTAGGAGCCAATATGGGCATCCAGGTCCCTCTATTGGTTATTGACAAGAGAGGTGTCTCGGTCCTGTCTACATAGTTCTCGAACCCGTAGGGTCCGCACGCTTAACGTTCGTTGACGATATAGTACTATGAGTTATGTATGTTGGTGACCGAATGTTGTTCGGAGTTTTGGATGAGATCACGGATATGACGAGGAACTCCGGAATGGTCCGGAAGTAAAGATTGATATGTGGATAGTATTGTTTGATCTCCGGAAAGGTTCCGGAATCCATCGGAAGGGGTTCTGGATGTTTCCCGAAATGTTTGGGCACGAGAACACTTTATCTGGGCCAAAGGGGAAAGCCCACGAGGTTTTTGGAAAGCGCAAAAAGGAAGTTTTGCGGAGTCCAGGGGCCAGACGCCAGGGTCCCTGGCGTCTGGGTCCAGACGCCGGGAACCCTGGCGTCTGGCCCTGGAGTCTGAGAAGGAATCTTGCCTTTCGGGTGAAACCGACTTTGTGGAGGCTTTTACTCCAAGTTTCGACCCCAAGGCTCAACATATAAATAGAGGGGTAGGGCTAGCACCCAAGACACATCAAGAAACATCAAGCCGTGTGCCGGCAACCCCGTCTCCTCTAGTTTATCCTCCGTCATAGTTTTCGTAGTGCTTAGGCGAAGCCCTTGCGAAGATTGTTCTTCACCAACACCGTCACCACGCCGTTGTGCTGCCAGAACTCATCTACTACTTCGCCCCTCTTGCTAGATCGAGAAGGCGAGGACGTCACCGAGCCGAATGTGTGCAGAACTCGGAGGTGCCGTGCTTTCGGTACTTGGATCGGTCGGATCGTGAAGACGTACGACTACATCAACCGCATTGATATAACGCTTCCGCTTACGGTCTACGAGGGTACGTAGACAACACTCTCCCCTCTCGTTGCTATGCATCACCATGTTCTTGCATGTGCGTAGGAAATTTTTGAAATTACTACGTTCCCCAACAAATAGATAAATGTTTTCGTGGGATGCGGAACGGTTTGAGCGGCAAAGCCAGAAATTTGGATAAGATAAGTTAAAAGTTCCGTTCGCAAATTCTTCAGCTGTCAAGGACACAATGAAGATTTTGAATGAGTTTCAAATAGAGCGCACATGAAGAATTTGTGAATACATTGGGTTGAGTTCAGCATAGAGGGGGAAGGGTCCGATCACATTCACTTAACAGGAATAACAACTTGAAGAATTAGCAATAAGTGAATGCTGTAGAGGACATAAACTCAACCCAATATATATATATAGCCAATGAAGAAAAACGACGGAAACAGTGAAGTCAATGCAAAGTTGAAAAACACGAACAACTGAGGAATTTCAAAAATTGAGGAAAAACTCAAATTGAAGATTTTCAACTTTTGGTGGTGGCGTGACCCACCGTATAAGAATGATGATTTCAGACACCGCGTACAATTGTCGTAGGGCTCTGAGAATCAAATTCTTCGTTAATTTCTTCACACTTAGAGTGTTATTCTTCATTGATTGAAGAAAAAACGTTTCTTCATGTGTTGCACATCTAAGTCATCAATTTTGCATAAGTGTTAGGATGTGTGTCCTTCGAAGACTTTGGAATTGTCAGCTTCCATGATCACAACACAACGATACTTGCCAAAGACAACAACCATATCAAGATCGCAAAGCATTGAGACAGACATGAGCTTGTATCCTAAGGACTCGACAAGCATGACTTTGTCCATGTGTCGATCCTTTGAGATCGCAACCTTACCTAGACCCAATACCCGACTTTTGCCTTTGTCAGTGAAGATGATATGCTTCAGATGCGATGGAGATAAGGGAGCATCCATCAATAGATTCTTGTCACCAGTCATGTGATTTGTACATCCACTATCGAGGACCCACTCAGTGGCTTTGGGTTGATCATCCTGCAGATGAATTAGTGCAGCTTACGAACTCATATACTTCATCAGTGAAGAATATGACATCAATTCATCAGATCAATTTCATCAAGCAATAGAACAGATAAAGCAGTAGGAGGACGTGAGAAATGAAAGTTCATTTCTTCATGATTAGCCTGCGTCCTATCAGGCACTCTCAGGTCTCCAGCAAATTCTTCAGACGTTTACGCACGTCTGGAGACCTGACCCTGCATAAGAGATTAGTTCTTTTTCTTCACCACCCACATCTGAAGGGGTGGCAAAGAGTTCATCACTCTGCGAGCTCCATACGAAAAAGGTGGCATAGAAGCCAGTCCATTTCGTTTCACATAAGAGGTGTTAGGGTAAGCATATGAATAAGCAGAGAAATTCTTCGAGGACTTATGAACATAATGGTTAGAAGAATAATGCTCATATTCATAGCCCTTAGCTCTTCCCTGCGAAACAGAGTTGTTAGCACGATGATATTCATATGAGGACTTTGATCCTTTTGAGGAATTTGATCCACGTGAGGAATTTGGTCCGTATGAGGACTTGGATCCATATGAAGAATTTGGTCCATATGAAGAATTTGATCTGGGGTTCCTATTCTTCACAGGTGGTGTCATGAGGACATTCACCTGAAGACTTTCAAGGCACCTTTTGGGAACCCAGATTTTCTTCATAGGGGAACCGTTACTGCAGTTAGTGCCAACATATCTAGCAAATACTTCACCATTCTGATTTTTGAACAGTTTATAGATGGAGTCAAATGACTCATCAGAAGAATGAGGAAATTCACATGTAAAGCGAGATAGATTAGATGGATCAAATGGAGGTCCCTCTGCAGCAACCCATGAGGTTTTGGGGTACTGCTCAGGCTTCCAATATGTACCATCAGCATTGAGTTTCCTCTCAAAGGAAATACCCTCTTTCCTAGGGTTCCTGTTGAGATCTGCTTTTTAAGCACATCACAAAGAGTCTGATGCCCTTTGAGGCTTTTGTACATTCCTGTCATGTACAATTCCTTCAGCCCTACATCATCAGTGATACTAGCAATGTCCTCAGATGAGGAATTAGTGATAGCAGAGACAGTTGAAGAATTTGTAGCATTAGAAGCATTTGAACATTCAGGTGAAGAATTAGCAGATTCACGTTCAATGCACTTCAAGCATGGAGGAACAAATTCTTCCTGAGCAGCGCTGATTTGTTGAGCAAGTAATGAATCGCGCTCCTTATGAAGATCTTCATAACTCACTCTTAGCTTCTCAAGATCTTGCTTTCTTTGAAGAAATTCATAAGAAAGCTTCTCATGATCAGATAAGAGAGTGTTATGATGGCCTTGAAGGTTGTCAAACATAGACTAAAGTCTCTGAAGACTTTCAGCCAAAGCTTTCGACTGATCCATTTCTTCACCCAACATATCATCGCTCTTATTTAGCATATATTGGAATTTTTCCAAAGCTCTTTGTTGTTTAGTGGCAAGGGAAGCAAGTTTGACATAACTGGGTCCAAATTCATCACCAGATTCTTCATCACTGGACTCAGATAGGTAGCATTCAGTTACCTCAGAGCTTTTTGCCATAAGGCATGGAGTAGAGGATGATGATTCTGGTTCGAATGTCATCGATTTGAGAGATTCCTTGAAATCCTCAAACCAAGGATCATTACGAGTTCGATGACCTTCATAGACCTCAGAGAGACGGTCCCAGATAAGCTTCGCATGATCGAGATGCATGATATTCCTGAACTAATTTTGAGACAGATAGGAGCAGATGACGTCCTTTGCCGTGAGGTTGAGAAGGGTGAACTTGCGAATGTCATCAGCTTCCGCCATCTTGCACAGGTCAGTAAGACCAATCTCAGTGATGGTCCACAGCTCGCTATTCATAGCCATGAGGCGCTTCCTCATCATGGCCTTCCACTTGGGATAATCGTGACCGTCGAAGATGGGGCATGTCACTTTCTTCATACCCGCGGTCGACATAACTAAAACTCCAGGCGGTTAAACCAAAATCACACAGAACAAGGGAGTACCTTGCTCTGATACCAATTGAAAGTGCATTATATCGACTAGAGGGGGGGTGAATAGGCGATTTCTATGAATTCTTCACTGAGGAATTTGCGGGTGAGGAAATTCCTTAGCGAAGAACTACTTGCAGCGGAATAAGTACTCAAAAGTTAACATAACAGAACATAGGCATAGTCATCATGATGAGATGAAGATAAGGCGCAGAGTACAGAAAGCGTAAACACATGATAACACAGGATGCACTTACACTGTCCAAAGTGAATGAAGGAGTCTCAACTCAACGTGACTCTCGTGTTGACGTTCTTCACAATCTCTTCAACCGCTTCAAGAGACTCGACAATGAAAATGTTCAGCAAACCTTCGATCGCCTCACTGACATCTCAAATGAGCTTCAAGCACTTGGTGCCACTGACATCACCGACCATGAGGTGGTGAAGAAATTGCTGAGATCGCTTGATTCCTCATTTGATACTCTGGCATTGAAGATACAAGAACGTGCTGATTACAAGTCACTTGATCCTACTGATATCCTCGAGAGGCTAAACACTCATGAGTTCCAGCTTGCTGAAAAGAGAGGTCTCTATGGATCGAGCTATGGCAGACCACGTGCCCTGAAGGCCAAGGCTGTCTCTGAATCTGAAGGTGAAGATTCTGGTAGTAGCCTTGGTGATCCTGAAGAACTGAGCCAGGAGCTAACACTGCTCGTGAAGAAATTCCAGAGGTTCTCAAGACGTGGTCGCTTTGGAAAATCCTCAAGGAGCAACGATTCCTCATCCAGTGACTACAAGAAGAGGCTATGCCACAAGTGCAAGAAACCTGGTCACTACATTCAAGATTGTCCTCAGTGGGAAAAGGAATCAAAGAAGAAGAAATACAATGATTACAGTTCTGATGATGCGAAGAAGAAGAAATCTTCAAAGTCTTCATCATCAAAATCCTCGAAGTCTTCATCTCACAAGAAGAGCAGCTCCAAGAAGGCTCGGGCATTCATTGGCAAGGAAATGGACTGTGAGGCTGAATCTGAGGAACATGAGGAAGAGGAGGCATCTGAGGAGTCCGAGTCTGGTGTGGCGAGTCTAGCTCCCGCTACTGCATTCGTCAGCAAGTCTATCTTCAACTCTGAAGAAAATGGCCCCACCAACAAGGCTGATGAAGACAATGATGACTACGCTCCTACCTATTGCTTCATGGCAAAGGGTACCAAGGTACTCAAATATACCTCCTCTGAATAAAGTGAGAATGAATCTGATGAAAACCTCAAGCCCAGCTACTCTAAACTTGATAAGATTGTTGTGAAACAACAAAAGGCTTTTGAAAAGGTTCAAAATATGCTAGACAAAAGTGATGATATGTTGGGTGAAGAAATGGATCGCACTAAACCTTAACTGAAAATCTTCAGAGACTTCAGTCTAGGTTTGACAACCTTCAAGGTCATCATAACACTCTCTTATCTGATCATGAGAAGCTTTCTTATGAATTTCTTCAGAGAAAGCACGATCTTGAAAAGCTAAGAGTGAGTTATGAAGATCTTCAGAAGGAGCGCGATTCATTGCTAGCTCAACAAATCAGCGCTGCTCAGGAAGAATTTGTTCCTCCATGTTTGAAGTGCATTGAACGTGAATCTGCCAATTCTTCACCTAAATATTCAAATGCTTATAATGCTACAAATTCTTCAACTGTCTCTACTATCACTAATTCCTCATCTGAGGACATTGCTAGTATCACTGATGATGCAGGGCTGAAGGAATTGTACATGACAGGCATGTACAAAAGCCTCAAAGGGCATCAGACTCTTTGTGATATGCTTAAAAAGCAGATCCTCAACAGGAACCCTAGGAAAGAGGGTATTGCCTTTGAGAGGAAACTCAATGCTGATGGTACATATTGGAAGCCTGAGCAGTACCCCAAAACCTCATGGGTTGCTGCAAAGGGACCTCCAGTTGATCCATCCAACTTATCTGGCTTTACATGTGAATGTCCTCATTCTTCTGATGAGTCATTTGACTCCAACTATAAAATGTTCAAAAAACAGAATGGTGAAGTGTTTGCTAGATATGTTGGCACTAACTGCAGGAACGGTTCCCCTATGAAGAAAATCTGGGTTCCCAAAAGGTGCCTTGAAAATCTTCAGGTGAATATCATCATGACACCACCAGTGAAGAATAGGAACCCCGGATCAAATTCTTCATATGGATCCAAGTCCTCATACAGATCAAATTCCTCACGTGGATCAAATTCCTCAAAAGGATCAAAGTCCTCATATGAACATCATCGTGCTAACACCTCTGTTTCGCAGGGAAGAGCTAAGGGCTATGAATATGAGCATTATTCTTCTAACCATTATGTTCATAAGTCCTCGAAGAATTTCTCTGCTTATTCATATGCTTATCCTAACTCCTCTTATGTGAAACGAATTGGTTTGGCTTCTATGCCACCTTTCTCGCATGGAGCTCGCAGAGTGATGAACTCTTTGCCACCCCTTCAGATGTGGGTGGTGAAGAAAAAGAACTAATCTCTTATGCAGGGTCAGGTCTCCAGATGTGCCAAAACGTCTGAAGAATTTGCTGGAGACCTGAAAAGTGCCTGAAAGGACGTAGGCTAATCATGAAGAAATGAACTTTCATTTCTCACGTCCTCATACTGCTTTATCTGTCTATTGCTTGATGAAATTGATCTGATGAATTAATGTCATATTCTTCACTAATGAAGTATATGAGTTCGTAAGCTGCACTAATTCATCTGCAGGATGATCAACCCAAAGCCACTGAGTGGGTCCTCGATAGTGGATGTACAAATCACATGACTGGTGACAAGAATCTATTGATGGATGCTCCCTTATCTCCATCGCATCTGAAGCATATCATCTTTGCTGACAAAGGCAAAAGTCAGGTATTGGGTCTAGGTAAGGTTGCGATCTCAAAGGATCGACACATGGACAAAGTCATGCTCGTCGAGTCCTTAGGATACAACCTCATGTCTGTCTCAATGCTTTGTGATCTTGATATGGTTGTTGTCTTTGGCAAGTATCGTTGCGTTGTGATCATGGAAGCTGACAATTCCAAAGTCTCCGAAGGCTTTAGGTGAGGAGACTTGTATATTGTTGATTTCTCTACAGGACCACAACCAGCCGTATGCCTACTTGCAAAAGCTTCAGAAGGCTGGCTACGGCATCGACGACTTGGTCATGCAGGCATGAGGAATTTGCACACGCTTGCGAAGAAGAAGCATGTCATTGGCAAGGATCACTTATGCGGAGCGTGTGAAGCTGGAAAGATGACCAAGGCCAAGCATCCAGCGAAGACTGTCATGACCAAGACTCGACCATTTGAATTGCTTCACATGGATCTTTTTGGTCCTAATCATTATTCTGCAGTTTCAAATGATGCATCTCAATATGGCTTTGTTATTGTTGATGATTACTCTCGTTACACATGGGTACACAGTGTTACTTACAAACATGAAGTGCAGGAAGTCTTCAAACGATTTTTGATGTCTACTACGCAACCTTCTTCTTGTAGACGTTGTTGGGCCTCCAAGTGCAGAGGTTTGTAGGACAGTAGCAAATTTCCCTCAAGTGGATGACCTAAGGTTTATCAATCCGTGGGAGGCGTAGGATGAAGATGGTCTCTCTCAAGCAACCCTGCAACCAAATAACAAAGAGTCGCTTGTGTCCCCAACACACCCAATACAATGGTAAATTGTATAGGTGCACTAGTTCGGCGAAGAGATGGTGATACAAGTGCAATATGGATGGTAGATATAGGTTTTTGTAATCTGAAAATATAAAAACAGCAAGGTAACTAATGGTAAAAGTGAGCGAAAACGGTATTGCAATGCTAGGAAACAAGGCCTAGGGTTCATACTTTCACTAGTGCAAGTTCTCTCAACAATAATAACATAATTGGATCATATAACTATCCCTCAACATGCAACAAAGAGTCACTCCAAATTCACTAATAGCGGAGAACAAACGAAGAGATTATGGTAGGGTACGAAACCACCTCAAAGTTATTCTCTCCGATCAATCCATTGGGCTATTCCTATAAGTGTCACAAACAGCCCTAGAGTTCGTAGTAAAATAACACCTTAAGACACACATCAACCAAAACCCTAATGTCACCTAGATACTCCAATGTCACCTCAAGTATCCGTGGGTATGATTATACGATATGCATCACACAGTCTCAGATTCATCTATTCAACCAACACATAGAACCTCAAAGAGTGCCCCAAAGTTTCTACCGGAGAATCAAGACGAAAACGTGTGCCAACCCCTATGCGTAGGTTCATGGGCGGAACCCGCAAGTTGATCACCAAAACATACATCAAGTGGATCAATAGAATACCCCATTGTCACCACGGGTATCCCGCGCAAGACATACATCAAGGGTTCTCAAATCATTGAAAGACTCAATCCGATAAGATAACTTCAAAGGGGAAACTCAATCCATTACAAGAGAGTAGAGGGGGAGAAACAACATAAGATCCAACTACAATAGCAAAGCTCGCGATACATCAAGATCGTATCACCTCAAGAACATGAGAGAGAGAGATCAAACACATAGCTACTGGTACATACCCTCAGCCCCGAGGGTGAACTACTCCCTCCTCGTCATGGAGAGCGCCGGGATGATGAAGATGGCCACCGGTGAGGGTTCCCCCCTCCGGCAGGGTGCCGAAACAGGGTCCCGATTGGTTTTTGGTGGCTACAGAGGCTTGCGGCGGCGGAACTCCCGATCTATGCTGTTCCCCGAAGGTTTTAGGGTATATGGGAATATATAGGCGAAAGAAGTCAGTAAGGGGAGCCACGAGGGGCCCACGAGGGTGGAGGGCGCGCCCAGGGGGGGGGGTGGGCGCGCCCCCCTGCCTCGTGCTCTCCTCGTTGATTCCCTGACGTGCGCTCCAAGTCTCCTGGATTGCTTCCGTTCCAAAAATAACTTTTCCGAAGGTTTCATTCCGTTTGGACTCCGTTTGATATTCCTTTTCTGTGAAACACTGAAACAAGGGAAAAAACAAAAACTGGCACTGGGCTCTGGGTCAATAGGTTAGTCCCAAAAGTAATATAAATGTAACATCCCAAAATTCTAAATTTTGGAATGTTATATTAAATAAATATTTATGCTTGTTTGTTTGATTGTTGTTTGACTGATTGTGTGAAATTGAGTGAAATTTGAAACTTTTTTGAAAGTTGAATGAGAGGGAATGAAATGACTTTCCGAAACTTTCACCTTGCATTTATGATCTCCATGAATTCAAATTCATTTCATCACAAAAACCCTAGAGTGAAGATGATATGACTTCTTCCATTTAAATAAATGAAAAGTGTTTTGAAAAGATTTGAATTCCATTTGGAAATATTTCAAATTCGGAAACTTTATGCAACTCAATGATTTCCACGAGAGAAGATAAAATTACTTCTTCAATTCTATGAAATACGAGTTGGAAGTTACAAAGAATCAAATTGAAAGTCATTTGGAAGTATTTTGAAACTCCTTTAAATTTGGAATTATTTGGATTTTATTCAAATTATTTTTCTCCTAAAGATAAATAAATGGAAACCAGGGTAAAATGATTCCCTTCAATGGAAAATTAGGAGAAAATAAATTTGAAATCATTTCAGTATTTAAAAAATGATTTTTATTGAGTTTATTACAATAGCAGTGCTGTTTGATTTTTTCGATTTTGTGTGAATTTTTTTTGAACTTGAGAAAGAGTTCATTCTCTAGGAAATATTTTTCTGAAATTTTTTATATATTATATGCCAATATAGAGTTTTTGTTTTAATTTTGTTTTTCTTATGTTTTGCTGTTTGTTTAGAAAAAAACAATAGGCCGAAGCCCAACAGCCGCGAGCGTCCTCACGTGCACCGGCTGGCCCATTTGGCTGAATCAGCCCATGGTCACCCCACACGCGAAAACTCTTCGCGCAGGTCGCCCGACCCCTCGCGCGTCTCCCGCTGCCACTGACCGCTGGGGCCCGCGCCCTTCTTCCTCCTCCCGCAAACCACGCAGGGCATCGCCGCCGCCGGAATCCCGAACTTCTCGGGATCGCGATCTTCCGATCCGCCCCCTGCTCCAAGTCTCTTCCCCCTATATATACTCCTCCCCTCGACCCGTTCCCATCCTTTCCCCTCGCCGAAACCCCTTGCCTCGCCCGTAATCTCTCGCCGGAGCCGAGCACCGCCGCCGCACCATTGATGCCCTAGAGCCCATCTCCGACCTCCCCGAGACCCGCCGCCACCACCATCGTGATCCCCTCCCTCGACTACACCTTCCCAACAACTCGCCTGAGCCTCAAAACCACTGGATCGCCATCGTCGTTGATCACCAACGCCATCCGCCGCCTCGAGCTCGCCGTCGACCGCCTCCGACCATCTCCTCCGACTCCACGACCACCGTTGGACTCGTCGTCGCCCGCTACATCGCCCCAACCCCTCCATCTTCATCGCCGACGACCGGAGTGCCACCGCCACCGACGTCCGAGCCGCCACCGTCGACGACGACCTCGCTGGAGATGCCACCACCGCTGTAAGCAACCTCCACCGTCCGATCTGTTATTGACGGCGTAGATTAGATCTAACGAACGGTTACGTTTTTTTAATTAGATCGGTTTAGTTCCGATTTGTTACGATTTTTATTCGGTTTAGCCGATCGGTGTTTCTGTTTTAGCCTGTACGCGTTTCTGTTATTTTACGACCGAGCGCTAAATAGTTCAGATCGCCCACCTCCCTGGCCCAATAGTAGTAGGCCACGTAGCTAGTGCCCGGTGTTTTTTTTCGTTTCTGTTTTTAAAACAGAAAAGTTTCAGTTTCGTAAGTTCTATATCTCTTAGGTTATTTATAGTTTTTGATTGATTCTTTTTGATCTAGTCTGCAAATTTCCTAAAGTTTCTGTATAAAATAGTTTCGGCCATGTTTTAGTTTTTAAAAGGTTGTTGTTATGAGTTTTATTCAGATTAGTATTTCTGCTATAAAATGAGCTAGAATTAATACTTTTAGCCAATTCTTTTTGACACTGCTTTGTTTTGACCTTGCCTAGAAGTAGGATTAATTTGGGTATTTATAGATTTCATTAAAATTAGTTTTTCACGAAAACAACACTGTGCTAGTTATTTTTAACTTGCTGCTGTTTTCTGTTGTTTTAATTATTTTAAAATATATTTTCACCTCTGCTATATTTTATTTCAGATTTGTTTCTATAGTTATAGAGGGTGAACTTTTATTTACAGAAAAATAAAATCTTTTGTTTCTTTTTCTTACTAGTTTTGTTTTAAGCATAATTAGAGTTTTAATTTAGCTTTTTATGTGTTTCCTTTTGCTAGTAAAACTTTATGAAAAATACTTTCTGTTAACTTAGTTGATTTAAATTTTATTTTCTGTTAAAATTATTAGTTTATTCTTTTCTTTGTTAAGTTTTACTTAGGACAAAACTATTTTTGTAGTTAATGCAAAAGGTTTTCCTAGTAGGTTATTTATAGTTTTCCCTGTTAGTTCTTTTGATGTGTTATTTGTTTTGTATTGGGTTTTCTTATTGAGTTTTTTATAGTTAGATTTGCTTGCTAGAATGCTTGCTTATGTGAATGTCATGTTTGTTATTATAGATTTCATCGGAGAGTTGCGTATAGTCCTATCAAGTTATTTTCTAGAGCGTTGTTATCTTCATCAACTTACCAGGCAAGTTCACTTTGACCATGTTTTTCATACCTAGGTTTTATTTGCATGTAGTAGCACCCTTTCAATAATCTCTCCAGTAGTGATATTGATTTCTTGTAGTTGAGTAGAATGCATGAGGTAGGAACCCATCTCCCTGTTATCAAGCCCGGGACGTTATATAGTTTTAATGCTACGCTATAGTAGACGGGGTTTGGTATGAGTGCACGAGTGGTGTGAAGAAGGAGGACTCTACGTCAATGGCGACAACTTCATGATGGCATCGGCAAGGACTGCATCTTCAGGACTTCAAGACCTCAAGATTTCGAGACTCGAGACAAGAATTCAATACACACTACTGGGTGAAGGACGGTTGATGGGCACCCTGGAGAAACCAGTGGATGGCCGGGATGCATGGAGAAGCGCCATGACATCTTGCGGAAAGCTTCACCCAGACTCAAAGAGACGGAAGAATACTTCATGCCCGGAAGCTTACCTGTGCAACCGCAAGTCACTATGGGCTCTGGCTTGGTTGACCCTAGTGGTGACTCTGGCTGGGACGGTGCTAGCAGATGTAGAACTACGGTAGGATTGGATGAGCACCTGACAGTGGTCAGAGGAACTCTTCGGAAAACCATGTTTCGGTCATCTTGTTCTCAAACACCCTGAAGTGCGAGAACGTAAAAAGAGGGATCGAATCTTGCGGGTAAAGTGTACAAACATCTGCAGAGGGTTAAAACCTAATCGATTAGCCGTGTCCCCGGTTACGGACAACTTGAGCCTCTGGACTTGGATCTATCTCCGAACTCTCATCACCGGACTGATAATATAATTGTGGGCAACTTACGATGATTTGGGGCTATGAGACATCGGTTGGCGGAACCATGTCATGATAGAAAACTCCGTAGTACAGACTCCTGATATTCCTTTGTTGTAGGGAAAATAAAATCAGCTTTTACGCAAAAACCTCAGACCCAGAGCCACAAAGTCATATTGCATATAGTATAGTTTTATCATCTGTTTTTCTTACAATGATCTTGCCGGTACATTCAATGTACTGACCTACACGGCTGCAACGTATCATGTTGCAGGATTATTTCTACGACGAGTGAGTTTCGTTGTAGGGTTACGGTCTACACTCAACTTGCCGATGACATTGATGGGACTCCACACCCGATTGTTTGTTTCCGCTGAGACTTATAAGGTATATATCAGTTTTACGTTATTTATACATGTGATTGCACTTTGATATATACATTGATGTACTGTGTGTGCCAGCATACTGATCCAGGGATCGCACAGATACACAGAGGCTTGACCGTCTGAGGTCGGGTCGCTACAGATATGGTATCAGAGCACATGTTGACTGTAGGACGTGACCCTATAAATCGGAAAGCTCCTAGGACAGGAAATCTCTAAAACTTTATTTTCAAAAGAATCCATTACTTCTCATCTTTTTTGATTTTATCAAATATCCTCTCCTACCTCAAATAGTTAGAATATACCCCTTTCCCTTTTGACCACATGGAGGATCAACTGAAGCCGCTCCAAGAAGGACAAGATATCGGACAATCGATCACCATTTCAGAGTAAAGAGGATTTCACCTTGCATTAGAATAGTTAACGCTACAACAGTTGAAGACTCCGAAGACTTGAAGAACTTGAAGAATCTGAAGAATTATTTGACCCTTAGAAGACCAAACCCCTGTTATATACTTACGTTAGATACGACGATTTGTGAGTTGCCAATTGTTTGATGTTTTTCCGACAGCCACAAAAGAAAACCCGTTTCTTCAAAACTATTGTTTGTATTGTGTGTATCTCCCTCCACTCTATCTCTCTTATCTCACCCCAAAGCCCTTGGACCCAATAGATGAGGAAGGAAGATGGACTGGTATTCTCTGGACCGACGACTCAGTTGGAGCCAGAGCTATGGATTCAAAACATGGAGGATCACTTCAGGAAAAAATTGATTGCAAGGAAGTATGAGGTTCAGTATGCTCTTCGGTACTTTATAGAAAGTGCTGCAACCTGGTGGAAAATGCATCATGCCATACAAGGATGTAACAGAGCAAGAACTTGGGAGGAATTCAAGAAGACTCTGTTGAGATCATGTCTCATCCGGAAACACTGGGATAACCTGATGAAGAAACCTTGTGCATGCAAGATTTGTGGAGAAATAGGACACACCAATGAAGAACACAAGGATGGATGCCCTCATTGTGAAGGAAATCACCCAGCTGAAGAATGCTTGACTGGGCAGGTTACTTGTTTCCTGTGTGAAGGAACTACGCACTACCCTGCTCAATGTCAGATTTACCCCAAGGTACAAGAAATTACCAAGCAGCGGAAGGAAGCCATGAAAGAAGCCCTCAGGGAAAATTCAGAAGAACCTGCGATGAAGGAAGTTATTGAAGACCCTGATGGTGAAGGCCTAAACAAATTTTTCGCCCAAGCCTGCTATTCATGTGGAGAAGAAGGACAATTTTCAAAGTATTGCAAGAAGGAAAGCCAAGAGTATCTCAGAGGCTTCCCGACAGCAGAAGTGAAGTTTGACCCTCAGGAAATAGAAGCTCTGATCATTATGGAGAAATCCAGGAAGAGAAAACGAAGGCATCCCCAGAACAACCCAATTTCTGCAGAGAAGGACCTGAGTCATATCACTTGTTACAGGTGCAAGGATTTAGGTCATTACGCTAATAAATGTCCAGAAAAGAAGCCTAGAATCCAAAGAGCCTACATAATCACAAAGAAGCCCCGAGACATGTCGGAAGTCATTTGTTTTCGCTGCAAGGAACCGGGACATTTGGCTAGGGAATGTTCAGATCAGATGAAGGCTGGAGCTGAGTAGTTGAGATTTTGATATGGGTAATAAGTGTAGTAGGAAGCAAATTTATTTCCATGAGTACAATGGGAAGATTCATGTAATGGGTGCTCAGATATTGTAATGAATTCATGAAGTCATTAAAGTTAATGTGTCATGATTTCATACGTTAAATTTTATGAGTTGTTACCCTATGAACAAAGATTTTGACCATTTTCGAGGATATGAGAAATATGGTCCATGGAAGAACTTGTGCATTTTAAGGGTGGTAGTGCCCTGTGAGAACACTTGAAGTATGGAAAGGAAAATTTATTCCGCAGAGTGGAGTTTGGAAAAAAATGAGTATGCGTTTTATTGCGATATATTGATTACATCAAGAGTATGAAGGAATGAAGTAACATTGGACTTAACGGAGGTGTAATGTAGGAATATGGAACAATTGCAACTCCAATGATGAGTTAAAGCTATGCAAGAATTGAAGTGGGACCACAACCCACAGGGCCAGGAATTAATAAGGATCAAGAACTCACTCGAAGAAGAAATTTTGGAAGAAGCTGTGATTTCATCAGCAAACGTTTCATAGGATATTATGCAAAAACCTAAGAGTTGTGAAGAATGATAGATGTTTTGTTCAGCTTGCAGAATTAATGGATATACCCGAACCCAGTTCAAGGACAAGAGAAATTCTGCAATGCTTGTGAGAATGCCCGAGTGTTAGAAATGCGAGATCCGCTAAACCTTATACAAGGTAATGATTCGGGTGCGGAATGGATTGATCACCATACCGACTTACTCTTGTCATTCGCTCTTGCTATTTGGAATGGTAAATCTGACTTACCCATAGTAGAGAGACAACGATGTCAAACCTTGTTTAAACCATAGAATGGTAGGACGATTTATCCATGTACACGCAACCGCTGCCAAACGTAGGGTATACGCTGAGATCCAACCCCGACCATTTTCCTGCAGGAGAAACCATGAATTTGTCGACCACCATGAATTTGTCGACCACCATGACATTTTTGAAAGTTGTTTAGTATTGGCGACATACCTGTCAGATATGAAGACCCAGTCTCGGAAGAACCTCACCAGGATGAAAGGACATGTGTTTGAGGAAAAGGTTATGCCCCGATCGGAAGAGCACCAGTGAAAGAGTTATTCCGGAGAATATTTGAAGAATGACACCGTCAACCCAAAGGATGGAGTACATGAATTTTGTCAGAACAATAGCCTTGCTTTTAAGTGTGGTAGCACCCGAGACCCCTCTGGTCGATGGATTTGCCGGAAGACCTCCAAACCCTAACCTTTTCCTGCTAGCCTCTTCGAATCTCGAGGACGAGATTCATTTTAAGTGTGGTAGGTTTGTAACATCCCAAAATTCTAAATTTTGGAATGTTATATTAAATAAATATTTATGCTTGTTTGTTTGATTGTTGTTTGACTGATTGTGTGAAATTGAGTGAAATTTGAAACTTTTTTGAAAGTTGAATGAGAGGGAATGAAATGACTTTCCCAAACTTTCACCTTGCATTTATGATCTCCATGAATTCAAATTCATTTCATCACAAAAACCCTAGAGTGAAGATGATATGACTTCTTCCATTTAAATAAATGAAAAGGGTTTTGAAAAGATTTGAATTCCATTTGGAAATATTTCAAATTCGGAAACTTTATGCAACTCAATGATTTTCACGAGAGAAGATAAAATGACTTCTTCAATTATATGAAATACGAGTTGGAAGTTACAAAGAATCAAATTGAAAGTCATTTGGAAGTATTTTGAAACTCCCTTTAAATTTGGAATTATTTGGATTTTATTCAAATTATTTTTCTCCTAAAGATAAATAAATGGAAACTAGGGTAAAATGATTCCCTTCAATGGAAAATTAGGAGAAAATATATTTGAAATCATTTTGGTATTTTAAAAATGATTTTTTATTGAGTTTTATTACAATAGCAGTGCTGTTTGATTTTTTTCGATTTTGTGTGAATTGTTTTTGAACTTGAGAAATAGTTCATTCTCTAGGAAATATTTTTGTGAAATTTTTGATATATTATATGCCTATATAGAGTTTTTGTTTTAATTTTGTTTTTCTTCTGTTTTGCTGTCTGTTCAAAAAAAAAGAATAGGCCGAAGCCCAACAGCCGCGAGCGTCCTCACGTGCACCGGCTGGCCCATTTGGCCGAATCAGCCCATGGTCACCCCGACACGCGAAAACTCTTCGCGCAGGTCGCCCGACCCCTCGTGCGTCTCCCGCTGCCACTGACCGCTGGGGCCCGCGCCCTTCTTCCTCCTCCCGCAAACCACGCAGGGCATCGCCGCTGCCGGAATCCCGAACTTCTCGGGATCGCGATCTTCCGATCCGCCCCCTGCTCCAAGTCTCTTCCCCCTATATATACTCCTCCCCTCGACCCGTTCCCATCCTTTCCCCTCGCCAAAACCCCTTTCCCCGCCCGTAATCTCGCCGGAGCCGAGCACCGCCGCCGCACCATTGATGCCCTAGAGCCCGCCTCCGACCTCCCCGAGACCCGCCGCCACCACCATCGTGATCCCCTCCCTCGACTACACCTTCCCAACAACTCGCCTGAGCCTCAAAACCACCGGATCGCCATCGTCGTTGATCACCGACGCCATCCGCCGCCTCGAGCTCGCCATCGACCGCCTCCGACCATCTCCTCCGACTCGACGACCACCGTTGGACTCGTCGTCGCCCGCTACATCGCCCCGACCCCTCCATCTTCATCGCCGACGACCGGAGCGCCACCGCCACCGACGTCCGAGCCGCCACCGCCGACGACGACCTTGCCGGAGACGCCACCACCGCTGTAAGCAACCTCCACCGTCCGATCTGTTATTGACGGCGTAGATTAGATCTAACGAACGGTTACGTTTTTTTAATTAGATCGGTTTAGTTCCGGTTTGTTACGGTTTTTATTCGGTTTAGATCGGTTCAGGTCTAGCCGGTTTAGCCGATCGGTGTTTCTGTTTTAGCCCGTACGCGTTTCTATTATTTTACGACCGAGCGCTAAATAGTTCAGATTGCCCACCTCCCTGGCCCAATAGCAGTAGGCCACGTAGCTAGTGCCCGATGTTTTTTTTTCGTTTCTGTTTTTAAAACAGAAAAGTTTCAGTTTCGTAAATTCTATATCTCTTAGGTTATTTAGAGTTTTTGATTGATTCTTTTTTATCTAGTCTGCAAATTTCCTAAAGTTTCTGTATAAAATAGTTTTGGCCATGTTTTAGTTTAAAAAAAAATTGTTTTTATGAGTTTTATTCAGATTAGTATTTCTGCTATAAAATGAGCTAGAATTAATATTTTTAGCCGATTCTTTTTGCCACTGCTTTGTTTTGACCTTGCCTAGAAGTATGATTAATTTGGGTATTTATAGATTTCATTAAAATTAGTTTTTCACGAAAACAACACTGTGCTAGTTATTTTTAACTTGCTGCTGTTTTCTGTTGTTTTAATTATTTTAAAATATATTTTCACCTCTGCTATATTTTATTTCAGATTTGTTTCTATAGTTATAGAGGGTGAGCTTTTATTTACAGAAAAATAAAATCTTTTGTTTCTTTTTCTTACTAGTTTTGTTTTAAGCATAATTAGAGTTTTAATTTAGCTTTTTATGTGTTTCCTTTTGCTAGTAAAACTTTATGAAAAATACTTTCTGTTAACTTAGTTGATTTAAATTTTATTTTCTGTTAAAATTATTAGTTTATTCTTTTCTTTGTTAAGTTTTACTTAGGACAAAACTATTTTTGTAGTTAAGGCAAAAGGTTTTCCTAGTAGGTTATTTATAGTTTTCCCCTATTAGTTCTTTCGATGTGTTATTTGTTTTGTATTGGGTTTTCTTATTGAGTTTTTTTTATTGTTAGATTTGCTTGCTAGAATGCTTGCTTATGTGAATGTCATGTTTGTTATTATAGATTTCATCGGAGAGTTGCGTATAGTCCTATCAAGTTATTTTCTAGAGCGTTGTTATCTTCATCAACTTACCAGGCAAGTTCACTTTGACCATGTTTTTCATACCTAGGTTTTATTTGCATGTAGTAGCACCCTTTCAATAATCTCTCCAGTAGTGATATTGATTTCTTGTAGTTGAGTAGAATGCATGAGGTAGGAACCCATCTCCCTGTTATCAAGCCCGGGACGTTATATAGTTTTAATGCTACGCTATAGCAGACGGGGTTTGGTATGAGTGCACGAGTGTTGTGAAGAAGGAGGACTCTACATCAATGGCGACAACTTCATGATGGCATCGGCAAGGACTACATCTTCAGGACTTCAAGACCTCAAGATTTCGAGACTCGAGACAAGAATTCAATACACACTACTGGGTGAAGGACGGTTGATGGGCACCCTGGAGAAACCAGTGGATGGCCGGGATGCATGGAGAAGCGCCATGACATCTTGCGGAAAGCTTCACCCAGACTCAAAGAGACGGAAGAATACTTCATGCCCGGAAGCTTACCTGTGCAACCGCAAGTCACTATGGGCTCTGGCTTGGCCCTAGTGGTGACTCTGGCTGGGACGGTGCTAGCAGATGTAGAACTACGGTAGGATTGGATGAGCACCTGACAGTGGTCAGAGGAACTCTTCGGAAAACCATGTTTCGGTCATCTTGTTCTCAAACACCCTGAAGTGCGAGAACGTAAAAAGAGGGATCGAATCTTGCGGGTAAAGTGTACAAACCTCTGCAGAGGGTTAAAACCTAATTGATTAGCCGTGTCCCCAGTTACGGACAACTTGAGCCTCTGGACTTGGATCTATCTCTGAACTCTCAACACCGGACTGATAATATAATTGTGGGCAACTTATGATGATTTGGGGCTATGAGACATCGGTTGGCGGAACCATGTCATGATAGAAAACTCCGTAGTACAGACTCCTGATATTCCTTTGTTGTAGGGAAAATAAAATCAGCTTTTACGCAAAAACCTCAGACCCAGAGCCACAAAGTCATAGTGCATATAGTATAGTTTTATCATCTGTTTTTCTTACAATGATCTTGCCGGTACATTCAATGTACTGACCTACACGGCTGCAACGTATCATGTTGCAGGATTATTTCTATGACGAGTGAGTTTCGTTGTAGGGTTACGGTCTACACTCAACTTGCCGATGGGATTGATGGGACTCCATACCCGATTGTTTGTTTCCGCTGAGACTTATAAGGTATATATATCAGTTTTATGTTATTTATACATGTAATTGCACTTTGATATATACATGGATGTACTGTGTGTGCCAGCATACAGATCCAGGGATGGCACAGATACACAGAGGCTTGACCGTCTGAGGTCGGGTCGCTACAATAAAAGTGCATAGTAAAGCCCATTAAACATCCAAGATGGATAATATAATAGCATGAATACTTCATAAATTATAGATACGTTGGAGACGTATGAATTTTCTTCGAGGGCTTCAACCGAATTTGGTGTGAAGATCAAGCACATCAGAAGTGACAATGGAACCGAGTTCAAGAACTCTAGTCTTGATGACTATCTTGATGAACTCGGTATTACTCATGAGTTATCTGCTCCTTATACTCCTCAGCAGAATGGCGTCGTGGAGCGCAAGAACATGACTCTTGCTGAGATGGCTCGCACTATGCTTGATGAATACAAGACGCCTCGTCGTTTCTGGATTGAGGCAATTGATACTGCGTGCCATATCATCAACATAGTAAATCTTCACAAATTCTTCAAGAAGACTGCATATGAACTCCTCACTGACAAGAAACCCAATGTGAGTTATTTCAAAGTCTTCGGTGCTAAATTTTGGATTAGAGATCCTCATCACAACTCTAAATTTGCACCGAAAGCACATGAAGGTTTCATACTTGGTTACGGAAAGGACTCGCACACCTACAGAGTCTTCAACAACGTTCTTCACAAGGTTGTTGAAACTGTAGATGTGCGGTTCGATGAAACTAATGGCTCGCAAAGAGAGCACCTACCTTCTGTGATAGATGAACCAGCACCTGAGGAATCTATCAAGTTCCAGGTACTGAGGATGTCATTCCTACCGAAGAATCTGCTGAAGAATTCATTCCAGAACGTGAAGAACGTCAAGCTGAGGCACCTGAAGAAAATGGTGCTGAAGAAAATGCTGATCAAATTCCTCGACGACAACCAGCTCATCCTCGCGTTGCACACGAAGTGCAAATTGAGAAGATCATCGATGACATTGAAGCACCAGGTCCTCTCACACGCTCAAGAGCTTCACATTTATCTAACTTTTGCGGGCACTTTGCTTTTGTCTCTATCACAGAGCCCACTAAGGTAGATGAAGCATTTCTGGAGCCTGAGTGGATTCAAGCTATGCAAGAAGAACTACATCAGTTTGAGCTCAACAACGTCTGGGAACTGGTCAAACGTCTAGATCCTCGCAAGCACAATATCATTGGCACAAAGTGGATCTACCGCAACAAGCAAGATGAAAATGGCCTTGTGGTGAGGAATAAGGCACGGCTTGTAGCTCAAGGCTACACACAGGTTTTGAAGATCCAAAGCATACTGACAAAGTCTTCAGACTCAATAAGGCCCTCTATGGCCTCAAGCAGGCCCCTCAGGCGTGGTATGATACTTTGAAGGAATTCCTCATGAAGAAAGGCTTCAAACCCGGTTCACTTGACCCTACTCTTTTCACTAAATCTTATGATGGTGAACTGTTTGTGTGTCAAATATATGTTGATGATATTATCTTTGGCTGTACGGACCAACGTTACACTGACGAATTTGGTTATATGATGAGAGAGGAATATGAAATGTCTATGGTGGCAGAATTGAAATTCTTCTTAGGTCTTCAAATTCGTCAACAACGCAATGGCATATTCATATATCAGGAGAAATACATCAAGGATGTACTGAGGAAATTCGGCATGCAAGATTGCAAAGGGGTCAAAATTCCAATGCCCACAAATGGCCATCTATGCACTGATGAAAATGGTATTGACTTTGATCAAAAGGTATACCGCTCGATGATTGGCTCTTTATTGTATTTATGTGCATCTAGGCGAGATATTATGCTTAGTGTTTGCATGTGTGCCCGATTTGAAGCTACACAGAAGGAATCACACCATAAGGCTGTGAAGCATATTCTTCGATATCTAGCTCACACACCAACACTTGGATTAAGGTACCCCAAGGGCTCGGCTTTTGATCTCATTGGATATTCAGACTCAGACTATGCTGGTGATCATGTGGACCGCAAGTCAACATCTGGCACATGCCATTTCCTCGGACGATCTTTGGTCTGTTGGTCCTCGAAGAAACAGAACTGCGTATCACTGTCTACTGCTGAAGCTGAGTACATTGCTGCTGGTTCTTGCTGTGCTCAATTGCTGTGGATGAAGCAAACACTCAAGGACTACAGCGTCAACGTGAAGAATGTGCCTCTCTACTGTGACAATGAGAGTGCCATCAAGATTGCTCATAACCCAGTTCAGCACTCGAAGACCAAGCACATTCAGATTCGTCATCATTTTCTTCGTGATCATGTGTTGAAGGGCCACATTTCTATTGAGCATGTGAAGACTGAAGAACAACTAGCCGATATCTTCACAAAGCCCTTGGAAGAGAAGAGATTTAGCAAGTTGCGGTGTGAGCTACATATCCTAGAATCTTTCAATGTTCTTTGAGAAGGACACTCATCCTAACACTTATGCAAAATTGATGACTTAGATGTGCAACACATGAAGAAAAGTTTTTCTTCAATCAACGAAGACTAACAATCTAAGTGTGAAGAAATTAACGAAGAATTTGATTCTCAGAACCCTACGACAATTGTACGCGGTGTCTGAAATCATCATTCTTATACGGTGGGTCACGCCACCACCAAAAGTTGAAATCTTCAATTTGAGTTTTTTTTCTTAGTTTTGAAATTCCTCAGTTGTTCATGTTCTTCAATTTTGCATTGTCCTCACCATTTCTGTCGTTTTTCTTCATTGGCTATATATATATATATATATATATATATGAGTTTATGTCCTCTATAGCACTCACTTATTGCTATTTCTTCAAGTTGCTTTTTCTCCTAAGTGAATGTGATCGGACCCTTCCCCCTCTATGCTAAACTCAACCCAATCTATTCACAAATTCTTCATGTGCGTTCTATTTGAAACTCGTTCAAAATCTTCACTGTGTCCTTGTCAGCTAAAGAATTTGCGAACGGAAATTTTAACTTATCTTATCTAAATTTTCGGCTTTGCCGCTCAAACCGTTCCGCATCCCACGAAAACAATTATCTATTCACCCACGATCTCACACGATCTCCACTTCTCAGTACGTGGGTGACACATGTCAAGCGAATGAGATCAAAACCCTAGCGCCGTGTTTTTCACCGTGGCTATATATACCCCTCCCCTTCCTCACTTCTCTTTTACTCCGCTCGACCTCACGCCAGCTCGAGCTTCTCAAACCCTAGCGCCGCCTGATACGTCTCCAACGTATCTATAATTTTTGATTGTTCCATGCTATATCATATTCTGTTATGGACATTATTGGGCTTTATTATACACTTTTATATTATTTTTGGGACTAACCTATTAACCGGAGGCCCAGCCCAGAATTGCTGTTTTTTGCCTATTTCAGAGTTTCACAGAAAAAGAATATCAAACGGAGTCCAAACGGAATGAAACCTTCGGGAACGTGATTTTTGGAACGAACGTGATCCAGAGGACTTGGACCCTACGTCAAGACATCAACCAGGAGGGCACGAGGTAGGGGGGCACGCCTACCCCCCTAGGCGCGCCCTCCACCCTCGTGGGCCCCACATTGCTCCACCGACGTACTTCTTCCTCCTATATATACCTACGTACCCCCAAACTACCAGATACGGAGCCAAAAACCTAATTCCACCGCCGCAACCTTCTATACCCGTGAGAGCCCATCTTGGGGCCTTTTCCGGAGCTCCGCCGGAGGGGGCATCGATCACGGAGGGCTTCTACATCAACACCATAGCCTCTCCGATGATGTGTGAGTAGTTTACCTCAGACCTTCGGGTCCGTAGTTATTAGCTAGATGGCTTCTTCTCTCTTTTTGGATCTCAATACAATGTTCTCCCCCTCTCTTGTGGAGATCTATTCGATGTAATCTTCTTTTGCGGTGTGTTTGTTGAGACCGATGAATTGTGGGTTTATGATCAAGTTTATCTATGAACAATATTTGAATCTTCTCTGAATTCTTTTATGTATGATTGGTTATCTTTGCAAGTCTCTTCGAATTATCAGTTTGGTTTGGCCTACTAGATTGATCTTTCTTGCAATGGGAGAAGTGCTTAGCTTTGGGTTCAATCTTGCGGTGTCCTTTCCCGGTGACAGTAGGGGCAGCAAGGCATGTATTGTATTGTTGCCATCGAGGATAACAAGATGGGGTTTATATCATATTGCATGAGTTTATCCCACTACATTATGTCATCTTACTTAAAGCGTTACTCTGTTCTTATGAACTTAATACTCTAGATGCATGCTGGATAGCGGTCGATGTGTGGAGTAATAGTAGTAGATGCAGGCAGGAGTAGGTCTACTTGTCTCGGACATGATGCCTATATACATGATCATACCTAGATATTCTCATAACTATGCTCAATCCTGTCAATTGCTCAACAGTAATTTGTTCACCCATCATAATAGTTATGCTCTCGAGAGAAGCCACTAGTGAAACCTATGGCCCCTGGGTCTATTTTCCATCATATTAATCTTCCAACACTTAGTTATTTTCATTGCCTTTTATTTTACTTTGCATCTTTATCATAAAAATACCAAAAATATTATCTTATCATATCTATCAGATCTCACTCTCGTAAGTGACCGTGAAGGGATTGACAACCCCTTTATTGCGTTGGTTGCGAGGATTTATTTGTTTGTGTAGGTGCGAGGTGCTCGTGCGTGGCCTCCTACTGGATTGATACCTTGGTTCTCAAAAACTGAGGGAAATACTTACGCTACTTTGCTGCATCACCCTTTCCTCTTCAAGGGAAAACCAACGCAGTGCTCAAGAGGTAGCACCGCCGCTACTTCATCGTCGCCAGTGAGGAAGAGCTTCACTGCCTCGACCTCGTCGCCGTCGTACTCGCGCCGGCCGTGGATTTCTTCACTCCGCCGCCGCCGTAGCTGTCTTCCTCAGCCAAGTTAGGGCGTGGAAGATCTGAACTGACGAACTTCACATCTACACTTCCCAGTTCGTCGTGTTCTTCGTCCAGGGTAATTAAAAGTTACTTTTACTACCCTCTTTGATTCAAATGATTACTACAAAATCTTCAAAGGTGTTTTTCTTCAAATCTTCACACACTAAACACCACTCATGTCATCTGTTCTTGATTCATTTCTCTAAGCCACATTTTTTTTCAAGATTCCTCAATTGTGTGGATACATCAATCTATATAACTCTGGAACCTAAGACAAAGAACGCTTAGTGAAATTCTTCAAGACTCATCTGGTCAGATTCCTCAAACTTGTTCATTTTACAAAACCTTCTGAGAACGCATATGACCTCTCCAAATTCCTCGCAACTATACTCTGTTCACAGGTACTCATGTCAGCTGCTGAATCACTAGGTTCTCATCAACTTTACTCATTTGCAGCGTTCCTCGAAGAAAAGTTGCATACATCTTCAGAGAATTCGATTGTCCAAATTCCTCAGTTGAAGAAAATGGCTGATGGAAAGAAGCCACAGAAGGGAGGAAAGAGGCCTGAGGTCAACACTGCCTTTGAAATCCCTGATGACATATACAAGGATTACTGCACTCCAGATGAGGCCAAGTTTGGCAAAGAGGACAAAAATCAGCGCAAGGTGCGCATTCAAAGAATAGAGAGGAGATGGGCAAGAGAGTGGAGGGAGTACAGGTATGTTACTCCTAAATACATGAAGAAATTCGCTCTAAATCCTCCAAGCCCAAGACCTCCGTTGGCACCTGGCCAAGAAGCTGATCCAACCAGCCTCAAGCGCGGTGAGGATTATCCTGATGAATGGGCCAAGCGCCAGGCCAAATTGGCCAGACAAGCAAGAGAAGCAGTGAGGAAATTCAACGAAGACTCTGCTACTGCTGCTACTGCCACTGCTGAGACCTCTGCTATCAAGCCGAAGAAGGCCATGGCAAAGAAGCCTGCTCATAAGCCAAGTGCTTCACCCTCAATGCCCTCACGACCAACTCCTCATGCTGCTCCTGCTCCAAAGTCCTCAGCTCCTCCGCCAAAGTCCTCAACTGCTCCAACCAAATCCTCTGCACCTGTGCACCTTGCCACGTGCCAAAGGACAACATGCATCTCTATTGCCTCAGGAGCTTCTGCTAGTTCCTCAGCTGCACCAATTTCCTCAATCGGCCCCTCTCTGCTGAAGACAAAGGCCACTGCTGGACGAGGCACTCGACCAAGTCCTCACAAGAAGCAGGTCGCCTTCCAAGTGCCGTCTGGTGAAGACGAAGCTGATGATGAAGAACTTGCGGAAATCATCAGAGATAGGCATGTCAAGGCCACTAGAGCCAAAGGTAGCAATGTGCCTCTTCTTCTGGATCCGAAGCTGATCCTAGACTTCATTGATCTATGGCACAAGGATCCCAACACGCCTTTGCCGGAGATGAACCTCACTCCTGGTCAAAGTCATGTTTTGACTGCCTTCATTAAAGAAGAGAAATGGAAATTTGAACAAGGAAGAAGAGTGAAGAAAGCGCAGTACAAGAAACAGCGTTTTCTGAAGCAAAATGTTCTGAAGCTTTCCCCCGAAGAACTCGTTGCCTTGCAAGCTGAGGTCAAGCAACTGAGTGATGAATTTGGTCATTACTATGCTGACTGGCTTGGAGCCAAAGTCAGGTTTGTAAACTTGACTGAGAAGTTCACGTCCAAAGTTGCAGCTCCAACGCAACAAGAAAATCCTCAGGCTGAAGCATCTGCTCAGCCGACTGAAGAAAATGCCAGCACTGCTGATGACATTCAGGCTGCTAAAGAAACTAAAAGTACCAGGGCTGATGACTGCATTCCAGCCGCTGATGAAATTGCCAGGGCATCCACTAGTGGTGCGCCTGAAGAAAATGAAGAAGTCAGGGCAACTGCATTAGTTGTGCCTGAAGAAATTCAACCAAATTCCTCTGCTCCTCCTGCGCCTACTCCAACTCCAATCCTTCCATCTGCATCAGATGTGAAGAAGACCAAGGCTGCAGAGCGGGTCGCAGTGAAGAAAAGGAAGGCATCAACTTCATCAGATTCTTCAGCCCCGAAGAAGATGAAGCCATTGACGAGTTCATTTGACAACCCAATTGATGCTGTTCCTATCTCAACCATGCCATCAAAGGACCTTGTTCCTTTTGATGAAGATTATGTGATTCCAAGTGAATCTGATGAAGAGAATCCTTCTGCTGCTTCGTCAGAGCAGTTGGATGAAGAAATTGAAGCGGATGCAATCCCTTCAACACCAATTGTCTCCTCGCCTATGCCTCAGTTCACTGCTGAAGAGGCCGACGTTGAAGAATTGTAAGAAGAAGAAGATGTGGACATTGGAAGCACTACTCCAATGATGAATGATGACTTTTAGGAAAGTCAGCACCCCAACTCTCCTCTGTTCACACCACTCCAACAAATTCCTCAGTCCCCTGTTGCTACTGAAGTACAAATGGGATCTAAAGAACCTCGTGAGACCCCATCTGTCCATGAAGAAATTCTAGCCACTAGTGCTGAAGAAAATGTAAATGAAGAATTGAAGACCCAGGCTGTCACTAAAGAAGAAGCTGAAATTCCTCAGCCTGTGCAACCTGAGATTGCGATTCCTGAGGTGATAATGCAATTGACTGACACTCCTCAGCCCAAGCCAAAGGATCCATTCTCAAAGAAGCAGAAATTCAAGGCTAATGACTTCTTCGGCGAGCACGTGTTCTTCACTGACTATAATCCCTATGATTCTGCTCGTCTTAGAAGGAAGCGCTTCTGGACCGCCAGCCAGGCCAATTTCTATTCTTCACTGCTCTTCAACAAGGACAAAGTCTTCGACCACGAGCATATTCCTCATGTGGACATGGAATCACTGCCATGCTTCTCACCCGTCCTTAGTGTGCTTCATGACGCAGGCCTCCTCAACTTTTGCACAGACATTGTTGATTGGAATGAAGAACTTATTCTTCAGTTCTATGCAACCCTGCACATCACTGGCAATGCTGATGACATCAACACCTGGGTTTTGTACTAGATGACCGAAAACACTCACTATAAGGCACCAGCCTCTGAATTACTTCACGCCCTGCCCATCAGTCCTCCACCGGAAGGAGCTCGTTGCCTGTACCAAGAACCTGAACTGACTGCTCACTATATGCAAGTGCTTATGAAGCCTCTGAATCCTGGTCAAGCCCCAAGGACCAAATTCCTCATGAGGGAATTGCTCTATGTGCCAAGAACAGTCTATCGCATTCTGACAAAGACTATGAGTCCAATCAAAGGCCACGACTCGAATGATGAAGAAGTCGTTGGCATCATGAAGAATCTGCTATTCAACATCATGCATGGCATCCCTGTCAACTATCATGATTTCTTCATGAGGACTCTGGCCAATGTCGGTCTCTCTCCGTTTGAGCTGAAGCCTTATGCTCCTTGGATTATGAGATTCCTCAGAACAAGGTCTTCACTCAACTACAAGGCTGATTTTCAGAATCACTCAGCTACTTGCCCCAAATCGAAGTCCTCAAGCGGACCTATTCCTCAGCTGATGAAAAAGGCAAGGCACCTGCTGTTATTGATGAAGGCATTCGTCCATTGGATGGTCAGTTTCGCAAAGCTGCATCTTATTCCACCAATGATGACTCTGCCACTCATGATTCTGCTGCCAATGCACCCAAGTCTACTCCTCAAGCCACAGCTCCACGAGTGATGACTGACCGTGAGCTGCTTCTTAGTCTTGACCAGAAGGTGGATCGAAACCATAAATGGGTTAAGCGTCAGTTTGGTTCTATTCTTCACAACATGACTGCTACACATAATGCAGTGAAGAAAAACCATTACTACCTCCATGAAGTCTTCGGTCGCACCTGGGCTATTCTGTCCAATCTGTATGGTGAAGAAGATCTGAAGCAAATGGGTCTCAAGGAGGATTTTGACTGGTCTGCTCCTCCACCGAAGAAATACAAGAAGGTCAAGGTTCCTTCCTTGGTGGCTAGCTCATATTCTTCATCACGCGAAACCGACGAGCATGAAGACTTGGACGACACTGCGGCATGCCCTGCTACGACAAACGACCCCAACAACGCTGGCGCTCCTCCATCATCCTGATATTCTTCAGGGGCGTTAGTCCTCATTTTCAACCCTTTTGGTCATTCGATGACAAAGGGGGAGAAATTTGAGTTAGTCTTCAAGCGGGTCTATCTTATATGGGTGTTTTTTTGGCAAGTTACAACTCTCGTTCTTTTGAAGACTTTGCTGGATCGAGTTGTAAAATTAACTCTATGGTGGCTTGATACTTTTGCTGTGATGATTTTCTGCGTGCTTATTCCTCATTAATATTAATGCACGCATGCTGAATTACATCAGTCACCATATTTCATCATGAATTTCAAATTCTTCATATTATATGCGTGTATGAATTACAAGATATAGGGGGAGATCTCCATGATTCTACTCTTCAAGTGTGCATTGCTTCAAAAGCAAATTCCTCACTATGCACATCTTCAGGGGGAGTTCTTCTATATCTTGCAATCAAATTCCTCAATATCAGCATTTACACTTCATATGTTTATCCCCGTTGAAAAATTAACCTATATTGTCATCAATCACCAAAAAGGGGGAGATTGTAAGCGCATCTAGTGCCCCTTAGTGATTTTGGTGTATTGAAGACATATAGGTTAAGGGACTAATGCGTTTGTGAGTGTACACAGGTCTATAAGTCTATGAGGAGTTTGATATTTACAGAGAAAGTCGACCCCTAAAAATGAAGTTCTTCAACTGAAGACTCTGGATTTCTGAAGACTTTCTGAAGACTTTGAAAGTGAAGAAATTGGTGTAACCCTGAAGACTTGGTATTCATACGAGGAACATGAAGCGTGAAGACTTTTGTTTTCGTAGTTTCATTTTTCTCTTTATTGAGTCTTAGGAAACACCGTACTGTTAAAGGTGGTCGAGGAAATACTAAGGAAAAATTTCCATGTGATGCTCAACTCAAAATCCTACACCTACCGATCCCTTCGAGTGAAGCCATTGGAAATCTCATACAGTTCAGTCATATTCTTTAGTGACAGAGACGAAGTTCTTCTGGTCTCTGAGGAATTTGTTCTGACTGAGGAGTTAGGAATTCGCCAGTGCGGATTGCCTACACAGTGAGGAACATGATAGCCCTGAGGATTTTGAACCTCAAATATCCGACCGTTGCTGTGCTACGTACCAGCTGTCCCAAAAGATCTACCCACCTAACGGTCATATCATTGAAGGGCATTTATGTCTTATCATATCGGGCTGCTCCCTAGGCTATAAATAGCCGCCCCCTACAACCATTAGCTGGTTGGCTGCTCCGAGAGAAACTGACACTTGTCATTTGAGAGCATCCCATCCTCCGAGGACTTTGAGTGAAAATCATCGAGTGAGGAAAACCCAAACCCAAACACCTACAAACCCAAAGTGATTGAGCATCACTGAAGAGATTGATCATGCGTGGATCCGACGCTTGTTACCTTTGAAGACTGTGCTTCTTCCAGACGGTTAGGTGTCATGGTCTAGAGCATCCAAGAGGAATTGTGGATCGCCGAGTGACCGAGTCTGTGAAGGTTTGGAAGTCACCTGAAGACTTACCACGAGTGATTGGGCGAGGTCTGTGTGACCTTAGCTCAAGGAGAATATGGTGAGGACTGTGTGTCTGGGACTGTGTGTCCTCAGGTTTAAATACCTAGCCGCTCCAACCAGACGTACAACTGAGACAACAGTTGGAACTGGTCTACCAAATCATTGTCTTCACCAATCTTACTGGTTCTATTTCCTCAACTCTTTCATTTCCTCATAGCTGTGTTGTGCACTTGTTCATATCTGTGTTTGAAGACTTTGACTGAAGACTTTCTCAATTTCCTCAGTTCAATTTCTTCAGTCTGTTTGTCTTCATCCTGTGTTATCCTGTTTTATCCTGTGTTTACGCTTTCTGTACTCTGTGCTTGTCTTCATTTCATCATGATGACCATGCTTGTGTTCTGTTATGTTTACTTTTGAGTACTTATTCCGCTGCAAGTAGTTCTTCGCTAAGGAGTTTCCTCACCCGCAAATTCCTCAGTGAAGAATTCATAAAAATCGCCTATTCACCCCCCTCTAGTCGATATAACGCACTTTCACTTCTACGAGATTTTGGGAGGATACTTGGCTGGGGGAGACGCCTCTTGCTATCCAATATCCTTCTCTCTATAATATTGTTCAGTGTAGAGATGCCTATGTTGCAACAGTATTACATGCCAATCCTCTAAACATTCAATTCAGAAGGACTCTAGCAGGAAACCGTTGGGAGGCATGGCTTCATCTTGTCAGAAGATTGATGAATGTCCACCTGTCCCAACAGCTGGATCAGTTAACCTGGAAACTAACCAAGAATGGAGTGTTTTTGGTGAAGTCCATGTATTTGGATATGATGAATTTAGCTTCCATCCCTCGATCAGTGCACATCCGGAACGTAAAAGTGGCTTTAAAAATTAAGTTGTTCATGTGGTTTGTCCACAAACAAGTCATTCTCACTAAAGACAATTTGGCGAAGCGAAACTGGACAGGGTCCCGAAGATGTAATTTCTGTGACCATGATAAATCTATTAAACACCTCTTTCTTGATTGCCCACTGGCCAAAACTTTATGGCGGTCTGTCCATATAGCTTTTAACATTGCTCCTCCTACTAGTATTCACACGTTATTTGGGACGTGGTTAAATGGAGTTGATATAGAAATAGCGAAGCACATCCATGTAGGCGTATGTGCTTTATTATGGGCTATATGGAACTGCAGAAACGATTTGGTTTTTAAGAGAACAACAAATGCTCATATCTTGCAGGTTATCTTCAGGGCCACAACGTTAATCTGTATGATGCCAGGGAGCGTATGGTTACTGGGTCTATCCAGTGGGAGACGGTAGCACGGGCTATCTTCAACCGGTTTGGATGGCGGTCATGTAATATGATAGGCATTTAGTCTCCTTTCCTCCTTTATACCGCCGGTTGTGGCTATCCTGTTTGTGTTTTTCTAGCTCTCTGTGAGCATTTTTGTATGACAACTCGAGACTTTGTTGAACCTTTGCTTTTTAATAAATTGGCCACATGCATCATTTTGATGCAGAGGCCGGGGGACAACCTCCTTTTTGAAAAAAAATGTTGTTTGTCGCTAGGGAGGTTGTTGTACACACGTAGGCCCTTGGGTGCCCAAATCTAGAGACGCCATCTCATCCAGCCACAAAACACAGGGATTGCCGCCCGCCCCCATGACGAGCTATACCCAGAGCATGCCTCACTGCCGCCGTCCTAATAGCCCGCGAGCTTGTGGCGGCCACTTTGGCGGTGGCGAGGACCAAAGAGGAGCTGGTGTGGGTGGTTAAGGGCGAGTTTGTTTCGCCGCACGTCTTCCCCCGCCCGAGCGACGCAGGGGCTGTTTTTAATTTCTCTTTCGGGTGTGGTGTAGGCTGCTATAAAAATCTCATAGTGGGGAGTAACTTAGACTAGTGTCACACATATGACACTTGTCTATGTTACTATCTTTATAGTGTAAAATAACATACGAGTAGAGATGCTTGCATTTATTAGATTGTAGACTCATTTTGCTTTGTTTTGCGTTATGTTACGGTAACATATTATTTTATACTCTATACACCTCTCTTCCTAGGCTATTCATAGTGGGGAGTATCATATACTAGTGTCACGCATATGGGAAATTACAGAGGAGCACTCAGGTGCTCCACACATGCATAAATGTACTGCTGGATCTCATATAGATTCGCGCCTGTCGAAATCAATGCGCTGTATAAACTTTTGTATCAATGAAGTAATTGAACCGAAACAACTCGTATATCCGTGTGGGTTTCTACACGCTGGGCCCACCTGCCAGCTGTATTCTGTCCCGTTCGTCTGGCCCACCCTAGGCGCATTGAACGCGGGGGTGGTTGGGATGGGCTGATATTTATGCGTCCTGGCCACTGTTCCTCTTCCTCATCCCCATTCCGTTCCCCACTCCTCTTCTCTCAATCTAAACTCGGCGATCTCCCTGTACCGGCGAGCACCGGCGAGCCTCCCGTACCGACGACATGTCTGCCTCGTCCTCGACCTCTCAGTCCCTCGATCCCTTCCTCCAGGAGCAGCCTCCTCTTCCTCTCATCCGTTGCCCCTGGTGCAACAACGGCGACATCAAGTGGTGGGTTTCCCGGACTCCCAAGAACCCCGGGAAACACTTCTACAAGTGCGAGCATCACTGGTGTTGGGGATATAGTTATTGAGGTAACCCGTCCAAGAGGGGCCGGGTTATATTCATGGCAACTCATAAAGACAAAGCCCATGAAGGAACTGAAGATGGCGGTTCATGAGGATAACTTATGAAGGGCCCAAAGCCCAAAGGCGGCTTAAGGCCCATAGGTGTAAACCGCCATATGTGTATAACTTGTACGATAAGGCAATTGTAGTTAAGTCACCGGGCCGGACACGTTTATGAGCCGGCCGGGACTCTGTAAGCCACCGGGCGTCAACCTAAGTATAAAAAGGGACGACCCGGTGGCGAGTTAAGGGCAAGAAAGAAGAGATCGAAAGCTAGGTCAAGCGTATTCGCTCCCTGGTAATTGAGACATAAGTAATTCCACCTCAACTGGATTAGGCTTTTACCTTCACCGCAAGGGGCCGAACCAGTATAAACTCCCTGTGTCCTTTGTTCCATTTTAACCCCTTTAAGCTAATCTCGTTGTGATGGCTCCACGACTAAGTCCTTGCACTAGGACATCTGCCGTGACAACGCCACGATAGTTGGCGCCCACCGTGGGGCTATCGCACGATGGTTTCAAGTTCTTAGAGGGCAACTTCGAAGGGATCAAGGGATACGCTGTGGGCCGGATGACCAAGAGTCGTCGCGGCAAGCTCTACATAGACGACGCAGGCTGGGGCCCCGAGGCCGGCTCAGTTGAGTACGGGTACCGGGTCCCCTTTGGCGGAATCCACGTCTTCATCGGCAAGATCGGCGAGCCGGGCCCTGAGCCGGACATCTGCACTGACGTCATCGAGACGGCTCAGCGTGCAAGACCCGCCCGAGCTTAGCCCGCCATGAATCGTACCCTCGTGGGATTCATCCATGGAGCGGGATCTGAGGACATATCGGTATCTGGTGATGAGACGGTTTTCTACTCTGACGGCGAGTCGTCCACCGGTGAGACCGAGTCATTGTATCAACTGCAAGACGACCGACTTGGGGGCTGTTCCGATGGCGATACTATTCCGGACCCCTTTGAGCCGCCGAACCGGGTTGCGATCTTTATGGCTGGTACGCAGCCCGTGCAGCACTCGTCTACTGCAGCAGAGATGATTTTTGGGTCAGCAGCGGCAACGACTGCCAGGGCAGGAGGCCCTGTGCACCTGCCGGCTCAGATCTTAACTGACTTGCTGGATAAGCTGACAGCATTGTTAACAACAGTGGTTAACCCGGCGGATCCGGATCAACATAATGCGGCAGTCGCAAAGTTGCGTGATGAGATAGCACAGGCCAAGGAGGAGCTGAACGCAGAAAACTCTAGGATGGCCGAGGAGCAGGCTGCTTTGGATGCTTAGGCACAGCGGATTCAGTCCGAGTCCTTTCGGCTAATGCTGGATCAGAACGCTTCAAACGAAGTCATGAGGAGGAGGCATCAGACTAGCCTGCCTCCAGTTTACGAGGCGAGAAATCTCTTTAACACGCCCGGGGCAGGGGCCAGTAACCAGCCAGTGATAAACCTAGTTGAATCGCCTGGGACGGGAGCGCCGGCTCAGCCGCGCACAACGGACTCGCCTCGTCAGAACAATATCCCGCCGCAGCACGTGCCGACGCCACCGGGTTATTATTCTAACCCCTTGGATAACATGATCGCTGCAGCATCACGATTGGCGGCTCTCCCAGTTGAGGGCGAGTCTCCAACGGCAATTGAAACACGAAGGGCTAGGGAGCTTCTTCAGACGGCACTGGTTCAGTAGCAGGCTTATTCTTATAGTCATGAAGGATTCATTCAACCCCTCGCCCAAGCAGGAGTTATAACAGACATATCGAGGAACCAACCATATCAAGCAGCGGGCGGAACCGTAACCCGCCCCGTGGACATAACCCGGCAGGTGGTGGGGTTAATGCCTAGAATGTAGTGGATCAAGGAAGAGCGTGTAGGGAAGCTGAGATGTCGGCTCAATATGTGCCTCGCCAGCATTCCCCGGTTCGTTCGACGACTTCGGTGGAGACAGGTGTGACTTTCAGGACTTTGGGTGTGCCGTGTTTGGCACCGGCTCTGCGTAACGTACGTTTACCCAAAGATTTTAAGGGTCCCCGTAAGGTGCCCAACTACACTGCCAACTTACCCCCTGAAACATGGGTCGAGAGTTATGAGATGGCCATGGAACTGCTGGATGTTGACGATGCTGCATGTGCGAAGTACTTCACCATGATGTTGGAAGGGACAGCTTGTACTTGGTTGAAAGGGTTGCCAGCCAACTCCATTGGGTCATGGGCCGAGTTAAAAGCCTGGTTTATCCAGAATTTTAAAGATACATGCAAGCAGCCCATGTCAATTGTGGATTTAGCCTCCTGTGTCCAAGAAGAAGGTGAGTCGACAACCCATTGGGTGCGCCGGGTCTCGACAATCCTGCACTCGTCGGTCCGCATCAATGCCGATTCAACAGTCTTAATGTTGGAGAACAATTGTCGTTTCATGCCCCTAAAGCAGAAATTAGGACAGCTCAAACGCCACTGCAATGACATGGGGACACTCCTGGCGGCTCTGGTTAAGTACGCTGACTCTGATGGTACCAAGGACCCCGAGTCTGATGATGAAAAGCCGGGAAGGGAAAGAAGAGCAGCAGCATAACCCGGTGAATCAGGGAGGCAACGGTAAGCGCAAAGCTGATAATAGTTTGGATTTTGTGGCTAACACCAATACGCAGAATAATGGTCAGCGTCGTAAGGGTAAACTGCCCCCACGGGCTGGAGGACCAGGCTTCAACCTTGAGCAGCTACTGAATCAGCCCTGCCCAAGGCATGGTACACGAGAAAGACCATCTGGCCACCTCTGGAAGGATTGCTTCATTATGAAGGAGTACAAAAATTCCAATCTGTTTCAAGACAATCACGGGCCGGGCGGCAGCTCAGGCTCCGGCTCTCACGGTACGGGTTACGGCGGCGACGGCTCTAACTCTGGTTTCCAAGGTAATCAAGGCAATCAGGGCGGTTACCATCAACAGTCGGGACAAGGGAATCAACAGCAGCAATCTAGGTATCAGAGTAACCCAAAGCAGTTGAATAGCGGGTAGTACCACGTCTTCACCACAAGTTTATGCAAGCGGGATCAGAAGCTCCGTAAAAGGGCGGTGAATGCTGTTGAGCCGGCGATTCCCCATTACTTGCGCTGGTCTGAGCAGCCCATTGTATGGAGTCGGGATGATCACCCGCCCCGGGTTGATAACCCGGGTCATTTAGCTTTGGTGGTGGCGCCTCAGGTAGGAGGATATAAGTTCACTAAGGTACTCATGGACGGAGGAAGCAGCATCAATATCCTATATTATGAAACTTTCCATCGCATGGGACTGACTGATAAGAATCTAAAGCCATCGAACACTGTTTTCCATGGTGTGGTGCCGGGTAAGTCGGCGTACCCGGTTGGTAAGATAGCTCTGGAAGTTGCTTTTGGAGACGATCATGACTCTAGGTCGGAGACATTGACCTTTGAAGTGGTGAAGATCAGGAGCCCTTATCATGCTCTGTTTGGACGGCCGGCTTATGCTAAGTTCATGGATAGGCCTTTTATGTTTACCTGCAGCTCAAGATGCCGGGTCACAAGGGAACTACCACTGTTCACGGGAGCCGGAAGATCGCTTTAGAGTGCGAGGAGGGTGATGCAGCCTATGCTGAGTCGGTCTGTGCAATAGAGGAGTTGAAATTTTACAAAGATAATGTTGACCCGGCAGACATGACATCTTTGAAAAAGCCAATTACGGAGCATGACCCGGCCCTGAAGTTTAAGTCGGCAGATGATACCAAGATGGTGGATTTCGTTCCTGGCGACTCATCCAAGCAGTTCAGCATCAGTGCTAATCTGGATCCAAAATAGGAAAGCGCGCTCATCGAGTTCATCCGTGAGAACCAGGACATCTTTGCATGGAAACCTTCTGACATGCCAGGTGTACCGAGGGAACTCGCTGAGCCACTCTTAATATTGATCCCAAGTTTAAGCCGGTCAAGCAGTTTCTTCGTCGTTTTAATGAAGAGAGGCGTCAGGCCATTGGTGTAGAGGTAGCCTGGCTTTTGGTGGCTGGGTTTATTGTTGAAGTTTTTCATCCTGAGTGGTTGGCTAACCCGGTGCTGGTGCTTAAGAAGAACGACACTTGGCGTATCTGTGTGGATTACACAGATTTAAACAAAGCTTGTCCGGCGGATCCTTTCGCTCTCCCTCGTATTGACCAGATTATTGATGCTTATTTGGGTTATCATCAGATCAAGATGGCGGTTAAGGACCAGGAGATGACGGCTTTTATAACGCCCTTTGGAGCCTTCTGCCATGTGTCTATGCCTTTTGGGCTCAAGAGTGCCCAGGGGACTTACCAGCGATGTGTCCAGAATTGTCTTCATAACCAGATTGGACGCAATGTTCATGCTTATGTGGATGATACTGTGGTGAAATCCAGAAAGAAGGAGACCTTGATAGAAGACTTGAAGGAAACCTTCGATAACCTCCGGGTTTATAAGATGATGCTTAACCCGGCCAAGTGCGTTTTTGGTGTGCCGGCAGGCAAGCTCTTGGGTTTTCTGGTTTCTAACAGAGGCATTGAAGCTAATCCGGAGAAGATCAAGGCCATTACTTCTTTAGCTAAGCCGGCATGTATCAATGATGTTCAACGTTTGGCGGGTTGTATTGCAGCCTTAAGCCGATTCATAAGACGGTTGGGAGAGAAGGCTATCTGTTGGGGATATTACCACTGGGCGTAAACCGGCCAGGAGAGGCCGGGTTAACTTCATAAGTAGTTCATCTGTATCTAAAGCCCATGAAGACAGACGGTGACGTTTCATGGAGGCCCAGGGCCCAAAGCCGGTTTAAGGCATGTAGACACGAACCGGCATTGAGATGTAAACTTGTGTTGTAAGATAGGCGTAGCAAAAACCGAGCCGGACACGATTATGAGCCGGCCTCGGAGTCTGTAAACCGACAGGCGTCAACCCATGTATATAAGGGGACGACCCGGCGGCGGTTCAGGGACAACAAACAACAACTCGAGACTCAGGCAAAGCGTATTCGCTCCCTGGTCATCGAAAACCCATCAATTCCATCACAACTAGACGTAGGCTTTTACCTTCATCGAAGGGGCCGAACTAGTATAAAACTCTCTTGCGTCCCTTGTCCGCTTTAACCCCTTCGAGCTAACCCGTAGCGATGGCTCCACGACTAAGTCCTTTCTCTAGGACATCTGCCATGACAAAACCACGACAGTTGGCGCCCACCATGGGGCTATCGCACGACGGTTTCAAGTTCTTGGAGGGTAGATGATGAAAAAGACGGATAATTTTGTCTGGAGCGATGCCGCTAATGCAGCGTTTGAGGACTTGAAGAAGCAGCTGACTGAACCGCCCATTCTTGCTGCCCCTGTTGATAAGGAGCCGTTGCTGTTGTATGTGGCTGCTAATGCCCGGGCTGTGAGCGTAGCCATTGTGGTGGAACGGAAGGAGACAGGCAAGGAGTATCCGGTTCAAAGGCCGGTTTACTACATCAGTGAGGTGTTTACCGAGTCCAAGCAGAGGTATTCGCATTGGCAGAAGCTTCTATATGGAGTGTTCATGGCCAGTCGGAAGCTTAAGCAATATTTTTTGGGCCATCCTATCACTGTGGTCAGTTCTGCTCCCTTAGGGGATATTATTCAGAACAGAGAAGCTACAGGTCGGATAGCCAAGTGGGCCATTGATCTTGGACCTCATGGTTTGAAGTATATGCCTCGCACGGCCATTGGATACGTCTCCAATGTATCTATATTTTTTGATTGCTCCATGCTATATTATATTCTGTTTTGGACATTATTGGGCTTTGTTATACACTTTTATATTATTTTTGGGACTAACCTATTAACCGGAGGCCCAGCCCAGAATTGCTGTTTTTGCCTATTTCAGAGTTTCGCAGAAAAAGAATATCAAACGGAGTCCAAACGGAATGAAACCTTCGGGAACGTGATTTTCGGAATGAACGTGATCCAGAGGACTTGGACCCTACGTCAAGACACAACCAGGAGGGCACGAGGTAGGGGGGCACGCCCTCCACCCTCGTGGGCCCCACGTTGCTCCACCGACGTACTTCCTCCTCCTATATATACCTACGTACCCCCAAACTACCAGATACGGAGCCAAAAACCTAATTCCACCGCTGCAACCTTCTGTACCCGTGAGATCCCATCTTGGGGCCTTATCCGGAGCTCCGCCGGAGGGGGCATCGATCACGGAGGGCTTCTACATCAACACCATAGCCTCTCCGATGATGTGTGAGTAGTTTACCTCAGACCTTCGGGTCCATAGTTATTAGCTAGATGGCTTCTTCTCTCTTTTTGGCTATCAATACAATGTTCTCCCCCTCTCTTGTAGAGATCTATTCAATGTAATCTTCTTTTGCGGTGTGTTTGTTGAGACCGATGAATTGTGGGTTTATGATCAAGTTTATCTATGAACAATATTTGAATCTTCTCTGAATTCTTTTATGTATGATTGGTTATCTTTGCATTTGGCCTACTAGATTGATCTTTCTTGCAATGGGAGAAGTGCTTAGATTTGGGTTCAATCTTGCGGTGCCCTTTCCCAGTGACAGTAGGGGCAGCAAGGCACGTATTGTATTGTTGCCATCGAGGATAACATGATGGGGTTTATATCATATTGCATGAGTTTATCCCTCTACATCATGTCATCTTACTTAAAGCGTTACTCTGTTCTTCTGAACTTAATACTCTAGATGCATGCTGGATAGCGGTCGATGTGTGGAGTAATAGTAGTAGATGCAGGCAGGAGTCGGTCTACTTGTCTCGGACGTGATGCCTATATACATGATCATACCTAGATATTCTCATAACTATGCTCAATTCTATCAATTCCTCAACAGTATTTTGTTCACCCACCGTAATACTTATGCTCTTGAGAGAAGCCACTAGTGAAACCTATGGCCCCCGGGTCTATTTTCCATCATATTAATCTCCCGTCAACAAGTTATTTCTAGCGCCGTCTTTATTTTGCTTTCTTTACTTTGCATCTTTATCATAAAAATACCAAAAAATATTATGTTATCATATCTATCAGATCTCACTCTCGTAAGTGACCGTGAAGGGATTGACAACCCCTTTATTGCGTTGGTTGAGAGGATTTATTTGTTTGTGTAGGTGCGAGGGACTCGTGCGTGGTCTCCTACTGGATTGATACCTTGGTTCTAAAAAACTGAGGGAAATACTTACGCTACTTTGCTGCATCACCCTTTCCTCTTCAAGGGAAAACCAACGCAGTGCTCAAGAGGTAGCAAGAAGGATTTCTGGCGCCGTTGCCGGGGAGTCTACGCAAAAGTCAACATACCAAGTACCCATCACAAACCCTTATCTCCCGCATTACATTATTTGCCATTTGCCTCTCGTTTTCCTCTCCCCCACTTCACCCTTGCCGTTTTATTCACCCTCTCTTTTCCGTTTGCCTCTTTTTCGCGTGCTTGTCGTTATGGCTAGTCCCCTATCTGCTCCTTTGTCCCCTGAGTTTGAAGTTATTCACTTTAAACAAAGACAAGGAGAAAATTTAAAAGATGCTTGGTATAGGATGATAGAATCTTATCGTAATTGCACCTTAGAGGTGATTTTTAGAATTTTGCTTCGCAGTTTTTACGTTGGACTGAATATGTCCCATAGACAACTCTTGGATTGTGTTGCCAAAGGAAATTTTATTGAAATTGATCCCAGTGTTGCGCATGAAATCATAGAGGGGATAGTGGGAACACTACCTCAACAAAAGGGGCCACAACATACCCAGGAAGAGACAAAGTTTTTGAAAAGATTTGCGAAGTAACTAAGATCTTACAAAAATCTCTTGAACCTCTTAAGAACGTTAGCGGGAATATTCACCGCATGAATATGTTGATTACCCTTTGCAATAAGCGGTTGGATTCTTTAGATCTAAAAATTTCCGAATATGAAGGGAAACGTAAAGAACCTCCCGGATTCGAGCATGATTCCGCTAAAAAATTGAAAGCCAAAGATGGCAATAGCTAGATCTATCCTTGCTATTATGCCTAGCTAGGGGCGTTAAACGATAGCGCTTGTTGGGAGGCAACCCAATTTTATTTTTAGTTTTTTTGATTTTTTCTTCTGTTTAGGAATAAATATTTGATCTAGCCTCTGGTTAGGTTTTTTTATGTTTTAATTAGTGTTTGTGCCAAGTTTAACCTATAGGATCTTCTTGGATGATAGTTATTTGATCTTGCTGAAAATTCCAGAAACTTTCTGTTCATGAAAATAATTGTTAAAAATCACCAGAACGTGATAAAATATTGATTCCAATTGCTCCTGATCAATAAACAAATTATCTAGGTCGTACTATTTTGGATGAATTTTTGGAGTTCCATAAGTTTGCGTTAGTTACAGATTACTACAGACTGTTCTGTTTTTGACAGATTCTGTTTTTCGTGTGTTGTTTGCTTATTTTGATGAACCTATGGCTAGTAAAATAGTTTATAAACCATAGAGAAGTTGTAATACAGTAGGTTTAACACCAATATAAATAAAGAATGAGTTCATTACAGTACCTTAAAGTGGTGTTTTGTTTTCTATCGCTAACGGAGCTCACGAGATTTTCTGTTAAGTTTTGTGTTGTGAAGTTTTCAAGTTTTGGGTAAAAGATTTGATGGATTATGGAACAAGGAGTGGCAAGAGCCAAAGCTTGGGGATGCCCATGGCACGCCAAGATAATCTAAGGACACCTAAAAGCCAAAGCTTGGGGATGCCCCGGAAGGCATCTCCTCTTTCGTCTACTTCCATCGGTAACTTTACTTGGAGCTATATTTTTATTCACCACATGATATGTGTTTTGGTTGGAGCGTCTTGTATTATTTGAGTCTTTATTTGTTAGTTTACCTCAATCATATTTGCTGGACACACCTTTTGATGAGAGACACACATGATTCGGAATTTATTAGAATACTCTATGCGCTTCACTTATATCTTTTGAGCTATATAGTTTTTGCTCTAGTGCTTCACTTATATGTTTTAGAGCACGGCGGTGGTTTTGTTTTATAGAAACTATTATTCTCTCATGCTTCACTTATATTATTTTGAGAGTCTTAAACAGCATGGTAATTTGCTTAAATTGGGAAATTAATCCTAATATTCTAAGTATTCAAGACTAGTAAAAAAACTTTCTTATGAGTGTGCTGAATACTAAGAGAAGTTTGATGCTTGATGATTGTTTTGAGATATGGAGGTAGTGATATTAAAGTTGTGCTAGTTGAGTAGTTGTGAATTTGAGAAATACTTGTGTTGAAGTTTGCAAGTCCCGTATCATGCACGTATGGTAAACGTTATGTAACAAATTTGAAGCATGAGGTGTTCTTTGATTTTCCTCCTTATGAGTGGCGGTCAGGGACGAGCGATGGTCTTTTCCTACCAATCTATCTCCCTAGGAGCATGCGTGTAGTGCTTGGTTTTTGATGACTTGTAGATTTTTGCAATAAGTGTGTGAGTTCTTTATGACTAATGTTGAGTCCATGGATTATACGCACTCTTATCCTTCCATCATTGCTAGCCTCTTCGGTACCGTGCATCGCCCTTTCTAACATTAAGAGTTGGTGCAAACTTCGCCGGTGCATCCAAACCCCGTGATATGATACGCTCTTTCACACATAAACCTCCTTATATCCTCCTCAAAACAGCCACCATACGTACCTATTATGGCATTTCCATAGCCATTCCGAGATATATTGCCATGCAACTTTCCACCGTTTCATTTATCCTGACACGTTCATCATTGTCATATTGCTTTGCATGATCGTGTAGTTGGCATTGTATTTGTGGCAAAGCCACCGTTCGTCGTTCTTCATACATGTCACTCTTGGTTCATTGCTATCCCGGTATACCACCGGAGGCATTCATATAGAGTCATACTTTGTTCTAGTATCGAGTTGTAATCATTGAGTTGTAAATAAATAGAAGTGTGATGATCATCATTCATAGAGAATTGCCCCAATAAAAAAGAAAAAAAAAGAGAAAGGCCAAATAAAAAAGAGAAGGCCCCCAAAAAAGAGAAAATAAAAAGGGGCAATGCTACTATCCTTTTTCCACACTTGTGCTTCAAAGTAGCACCAAGATCTTCATGATAGAGAGTCTCTTGTTTTGTCACTTTCATATACTAGTGGGAATTTTTCATTATAGAATTTGGCTTGTATATTCCAACAATGGGCTGCCTCAAATGCCCTAGGTCTTCGTGAGCAAGCAAGTTGGATGCACACCCACTTAGTTTCTTTTGTTGAGCTTTCATACATTTATAGCTCTAGTGCATCCATTGCATGGCAATCCCTACTCCTTGCATTAACATCAATCGATGGGCATCTCCATATCTCATTGATTAGCCGCGTTGATGCAAGACTTTCTCCTTTTTTGTCTTCTCCACATAACCCCATCATTATATTCTATTCCACCTATAGTGCTATATCCATGGCTCACGCTCATGTATTGCGTGAAGGTTGAAAACGTTTGAGATTACTAAAGTATGAAACAATTGCTTGGCTTGTCATCGGGGTTGTCCATGATGAGAGCATTCTTGTGTGACAAAAATGGAGCATGACTAAACTATATGATTTTGTAGGGATGAACTTTCTTTGGCCATGTTATTTTGAGAGGAGATAATTGCTTAGTTAGTATGCTTGAAGTATTATTACTTTTATGTCAATATTCAACCTTTATCTTGAATCTTTCGGATCTGAATATTCATACCACAATTAAGAGAATTACATTGAAATTATGCCAAGTAGCATTCCACATCAAAAATTCTGTTTTTATCATTTACCTACTCGAGGACGAGCAGGAATTAAGCTTGGGGATGCTTGATATGTCTCCAACGTATCTATAATTTTTGATTGCTCCATGCTATATTATATTCTGTTTTGGACATTATTGGGCTTTATTATACACTTTTATATTATTTTTGGGACTAACCTATTAACCGGAGGCCCAGCCCAGAATTGCTGTTTTTTTGCCTATTTTAGAGTTCCGCAGAAAAAGAATATCAAACGGAGTCCAAACGGAATGAAACCTTCAGGAACGTGATTTTCGGAATGAACGTGATCCAGAGGACTTGGACCCTACGTCAAGACATCAACCAAGAAGGCACGAGGTAGGGGGGCGCGCCCTCCACCCTCGTGGGCCCCACGTTGCTCCACCGACGTACTTCTTCCTCCTATATATACCTACGTACCCCCAAACTACCAGATACGGAGCCAAAAACCTAATTCCACCGCCGCAACCTTCTGTACCCGTGAGATCCCATCTTGGGGCCTTTTCCGGAGCTCCGCCGGAGGGGGCATCGATCACGGAGGGCTTCTACATCAACACCATAGCCTCTCCGATGATGTGTGAGTAGTTTACCTCAGACCTTCGGGTCCATAGTTATTAGCTAGATGGCTTCTTCTCTCTTTTTGGATCTCAATACAATGTTCTCCCCCTCTCTTGTGGAGATCTATTCGATGTAATCTTCTTTTGCGGTGTGTTTGTTGAGACCGATGAATTGTGGGGTTATGATCAAGTTTATCTATGAAAAATATTTGAACCTTCTCTGAATTCTTTTATGTATGATTGGTTATCTTTGCAAGTCTCTTCAAATTATCAGTTTGGTTTGGCCTACTAGATTGATCTTTCTTGCAATGGGAGAAGTGCTTAGCTTTGGGTTCAATCTTGCGGTGTCCTTTCCCAGTGACAGTAGGGGCAGCAAGGCACGTATTGTATTGTTGCCATCGAGGATAACAAGATGGGCTTTATATCATATTGCATGAGTTTATCCCTCTACATCATGTCATCTTACTTAAAGCGTTACTCTGTTCTTCTGAACTTAATACTCTAGATGCATGCTGGATAGCGGTCGATGTGTGGAGTAATAGTAGTAGATGCAGGCAGGAGTCGGTCTACTTCTCTCGGACGTGATGCCTATATACATGATCATACCTAGATATTCTCATAACTATGCTCAATTCTATCAATTGCTCAACAGTAATTTGTTCACCCACCGTAATACTTATGCTCTTGAGAGAAGCCACTAGTTAAACCTATGGCCCCCGGGTCTATTTTCCATCATATTAATCTCCCGTCAACAAGTTATTTCTAGCGCCATCTTTATTTTGCTTTGTTTACTTTGCATCTTTATCCTAAAAATACCAAAAATATTATCTTATCATATCTATCATATCTCACTCTCGTAAGTGATCGTGAAGGGATTGACAACCCCTTTATTGCGTTGGTTGCGAGGATTTATTTGTTTGTGTAGGTGCGAGGGACTCGTGCGTGGCCTCCTACTGGATTGATACCTTGGTTCTCAAAAACCGAGGGAAATACTTACGCTACTTTGCTGCATCACCCTTTCCTCTTCAAGGGAAAACCAACGCAGTGCTCAAGAGGTAGCACCATCAAGTCTCAAGCACTGGTGGATTTCATCAATGACTGGACAGAGCTGCAGATGCCTGAAAAAAAGACAGATAACACGTATTGGACTATTCACTTTGATGGGTCCAGGCAATTGGAGGGCTCGGGGGCTGGAGTTGTGCTAGCTTCCCCTCGAGGTGATAAATTTTGTTATGTTCTACGGTTGATGTTCCCTTGTACTAACAATGCAACTGAGTATGAGGCCTTGCTCCATGGTCTTCGGATAGCTAAAGAGATGAACTTAAGCCGGGTAAGGTGCTTTGGTGACTCAGACTTGGTAGCTCAACAAGTTTCTGGTACTTGGGATTCTAAGGATCCACTCATGGCGGCTTATCATCGAGAGGTTGATGCTATTGCGGGTCATTTCAAGGGTTATCAGGTTGAGCATATTGATCGAAGGAAAAACAAGGCGGCTGATGCTTTAAGCCGGCTCGCTTCTCAGCGTAAGCCGGTGCCGCCTAACATTTTCTTAGATATTCTGTATAACCCCTCAGTCAAGTTAGCTACAGAGGAAGATCTTGCTATTCCTGACCCAGAACCACAGTTGGTGGCGGCTATTCATGCTATTCCTGATTGGATAGTCCCTTATTTGGCTTATATGACCCGAGGCGAGTTAACTGAGGTTGAAACCTTAGCCAGGCAAATAACTCGGCGGTCTAAGTCAATGACAATTGTCAATGGAGAGCTGCATCACTACAGTGTTACAGGGGCCTTTCAACGTTGTGTTTCTCTAGAGGAGGGCCATGAGATCCTGCGTGAGATTCATGAAGGAGACTGTGGTCATCATGCCGGTTCAAAGTCTCTCGTGGATAAAGCTTTTCGTCATGGGTTTTATTGGCTGACAGCTCATGCTGATGCTGAAGACCTGGTCAGTAGGTGTGATGGATGTCAGAAATTTTCACGACGAGCCCATGTGCCGGCTCAAGAATTGAGGATGATTCCAATTACTTGGCTGTTTGCAGTTTGGGGGCTTGATATGGTTGGACCTTTCAAAAGTTCCAAGGACAAAAAGACACATCTCCTGGTGGCGGTTGACAAATTTACAAAGTGGGTTGAGGCCGAGCCGGTCAGTAAATGTGAAGCGGCGACGGCGGTTCAGTTCATTAAAAAGGTGATTTTCCGTTTTGGCTTTCCCCACAGTATCATAACTGATAATGGCACTAATCTATGCATGGGTGCTATGAAATAATTTTGTCAACGTGAGCATATTCGGCTTGACGTGTCGACAGTGGCTCACCCCCAATCTAATGGTCAAGCGAAGAGAGCCAATCAAGAGATCCTGAGAGGCATCAAGCCCCGGCTTATGGTTCCCTTACAGAGGACGCCGGGTTGTTGGGTGGAGTTGTTACCTTCCGTGTTATGGAGCATTAATACCACCCCCAACAGATCTACGGTTACACGCCCTTCTTCATGGTTTACGGAGCAGAGGCGGTTCTCCCTAGTGACATCCGTCACGACTCACCGCGTGTGGCGGCTTATGTTGAAGCTGACAATGAAAAGGCACATCAGGAAGAACTTGACCTGTTAGATGAGGAGCGTGACATCGCGGCGGCTCGTACGGCGAGTTACCAGCAAGATCTGCGCCGTTATCAGCCGCCGGGTTAAAACCAGAACTTTTCAAGAAGGTGATCTGGTGCTCCGGCTTATCCAGGATCAAACTGATATGCACAAGTTATCCCCACCTTGGGAAGGACCTTTTGGTCAGTAAGAATCAACAATGGTCCTACTACCTTATCGATGTTCGAGAGCACAAAGACTCACGTAAGTCGAAGGAGGAGACCCACCGGCCGTGGAATATTGCTCATCTTCGGCCTTACTACACCTGAGCCACTGGCTCTTCTGATGTACATATTTTGACAATGTATATATTATGATCAATATAATGAAGCCGGCATCCCTGTTAAAGCAGGGCCTCTGTCGTTTTCTCTTTAAATAACGAGTTTTTGGTCGCTTGGGGGCTTCTGCTTTATAAAGTGAAGTTATGATTACCCTTTGATCCGGCTTATAGGCCATAAAAAAACCTGGGGCTTGCTACCCAGGTTAAAGGGACCAAAGATAGTCTATTGCAAAAGCACAACTCAAACATAGGTGCCCATTGAGCACAGCTCAAAAATATTGCTTGGGGGCTCTTTGTTCTAAAGGATAAGAGTTTTTATGACCCTTGTAATAGGCTTAAAAGCCAGGCTTGGAAGCCAGGTGTATTCACCTAAAACCTCGGGTTATCCTGCCTTTTTAAGTATGCCACTCCGCCCAGGTAATCCTGGAATGACCCGCTGTACTTTTGACAAGTCAATCTCATGCAGACCCTGAACTTGTCAAAGTTAAAACGACGATTGGTTATGTGAGGTCCGACTTATAAGGTTTGTATGAAGGTTTAACTCAGTGGCTGTGCGGCCCTTGAAAGCACTTGAGATTTAGGCTCGGCGGCCTATGAAAGCCTTGTTTTTTCGTTTGTTTTTATTTAACAAATTTTTTGAGGTTTATCGAATGAGGCTTATAAAGTTTTATGATTACAATTCACCGGTGTTTATTAACTCGGCTTGGCTTTCGACTATAAGTAATCAGTATATGATAAGTTAATATCCGGTGTTTATTAACCCGGCCTGGTTTTCGACTATAAGTCGCCAGTATGCGATAAGATAATATCCGGTGTTTATTAACCCGGCCTGGCTTTGTTCATAAGCCGGCAATAAATGATAATTACTAGTGCTCAAAATTTGGGTTATTACCCTTACTACACTGGCTTGATAAACCAGCAGTGTGATCAAATATCACGGGTACGATATATTTTAAATTATATATAGTTATAATTAAGGCCAGCCCTGGTTATAAACTATCTTAGTTTCCAGTGATTATATGTTGGGCATTATGACCCGTCCTGCAGTAAACCGTCAGGACACTTGTGATTTGTTTGTATACAGGAACATATTCAAATTGCTGATATTATAAGCACAAATGGCAGACCTTCAATTGGCAGATCAACAGTGTCATGCAAAACAAAATATGCGCAATGGCATAGCAGGTCAAGAGTTTAAGCTAGCCTATTACAAGGCATCGGATGGCCCAACCAGATTAAGCAGTCATCAAAGTTATCAATACAGCAAATTTTTCTGATAAGTACACCGACTTATGATTCTTGGTGGGTTGAAGGCTCGGGATCTTCTGGCACCTCTTCTTCATCTTCACCTCCTTGATTATCCATCAGCTGGAAGTTAGGTGCAGCCCAGTTGATACCGGTCAACGCTCTAAACACAGCTTCATCGTCAATAAGATTTGATGGGTCAATGTCAGGGGCAAAGGTGTGCTTACGAATCGGAGGAATAAGTTCTGTTGGTTCATGAACCGGCGCACCAATCTTCTTGTTGTCACCATCATAAGCCGCCTGGTACGTAGATAAGCTGGTTTCATCAGCCAGCTTGCTAGCTAATGGGCGCATAGCTCTTGCTATTTCTGCAAAGTCATCAGCGCTGAAATCAGATCCATCTTCCTTAACACTGGGGCAGCCGTTGGCCAAATCCTCTGGGTCAAGATCGGCCTGCCATGCTTTGGCCTGGCTTAAAGCAGTTAAAGCACCAGCCCTAGCAGCTCCCCGTTTTAAGTCATCAATTCTTTTGGGTAGCACTGATAATTGCTTCAAAGTATCTTGGATGAGTGCTGAAGTAGTCTTCTTGTGCATCGTAGCAGCGATGGTTCATTGGGCACCAGTATAGCTGCTCCACAAGAGCGTAGACAGCTTTAAGCCGCACGCGCATATCTGAGCCCAACTTCGCGCCCCGAGAACCTGTATAAACAAGGTTATGGGTAAGCCGGCAGCAGCTTCTAATATGCTTTTTACAAGTACAAGGGGGATATGTGCTCACCAAAGATGGCTGATGACATAAGGTTAATCTGCTGCTTTAAGCTAGATAGCTCTTCAGTCACCGGCTTAAGTGCAGCATCAGCATCTTCAACTCTTTTCAGAAGGGCCGATTTCTCAGTCTCCCACTCTGTCTCTTTGGCTCTAAAGCTTCCCTTCAATTTTTCCATCGCTGCTAAGGCATTGGTCAGTTCCTCCTTGGCTTTGGAAGTTTTGGCTTGTTGAGATTTGATGTTTTCTTGGAGGTCGGCGACTTGAGATTCCTTACTGCTAAGCTCAGTCTGTAAGAGATAAACAATTTGTGAGATGGCAATGCATTTATACGAAGTCCTAAGGACATTACAAGTAATATACCTGGCACTTGGGGGCTAATGTCTATTGCTTCTTCAAATATTATGAAGTCCCAAGCACAATACACATATTATCCTTGGCACTTGGGGGCTAATGCACATTGTTTTTATCAAGAAATGAATATATTTGTTGACCCGGACAAAAGATGGTGATCCGGGTTATGGAGATTATGAGCAGTGTTATTTCTTTGAGGATGATAAGGTTCGACTTAATATAAATTGTTAAGCCGACCCTTGGGGGCTACGGATGCAATGTTTGTTTCTGTTACTGAAAAGTCCCGGCTTAACATATACATTAAGCCGGCCCTTGGGGGCTACATATGCAGAATTGAAGTACTGCTGTCATAAGTCCCGATTCATATCCAAAATATAAACCGGCCCTTGGGGGCTACTGGTTATCTTCTATGCAATTGTTGAAGTTTACAGCACATTCTATTCTATCTTGTCCGGTAAATTTGGCGGCTAAAGGAAATGCATGAAAGGAAGTGACAACGTTTACCTCATAGCGATCCTTCATCAAGTTCACTAAGCCGGCTTCAAAATCACGGCTGGTGTATAACCGGTTCAAGTAGCCAGAATGGAGGTCCTGGGCGTTGAGCTGGGTATAGCGTTCTAAGTCGACATTCCACTTGCCTTTCTCCTCAGCAGAAGTTTCTTCTTTGGTGCTGTGCCTGGATAAGGCGGTAGGATGACCCGGGGTTGTGAAGCCATGACCAGTAATAGTAACATCATCATCTTTTTCTGCCGGCTTAACAGGACTGGTGGCTCTGATAGGGCTTGGCGGATTGATATCAGTTGGGTTAACAGTCATCGGATCAATGTCAACATGATGGTCTTCTGGTGGTAGATCATCAGTAGGGTTATCAGCAATTGAATGAGAAGGCTCTGGTTGCTACTTTTCTAGCTCAGATGGATTGGGGTCATTGAGCGGCTTATTCAGCTTTGCCTTTTTACTGGGTTTAGCTTGGCCCCTGAAAAACAAGAAAATAAAATCAAGGTGACGACCAAGCACAAAATATGGAATAGTTAAAAATAGTCTTACCCAGGTACAGTCTTGAAAGCTGGAATTTGTGTTCCTGTTGACTCGCCAGAAGAAGAATGAGAAGTCCCCTGATAGTTCGAATCAGACGGATTAAGAGGTTGTCGAAAATAACCCGCCTTGGGATAAAGTACGTCAGAAATATGTAAGACCTCGGGACGGCGTTTGCGAAGTGGAGTGTTCGGTAACCCGGAAGACGTCATCACGTTGCCACTATGCCGGGTCGTTCGGCGAGCTTCATGTTGCTGTTTCTTCAAAAGAAAGTTTGGATCCAAGTGAGCTAGAGGGTGAGAAAATCTTACTTTCCGGCTTGCTTGACGAGTTTTCTGTATCGTCAGAGGTTCTGAGACGGAGGAAAGAATGATTACCTCTGCGTCACCTGCACGGCTAGCCTCTGCGTCATCCTGATAACAATCATTGTCAATGAGATGTACGGAAAAAGAGCTAAGGGAATCAAGTTCTACCTCTGACTCATGATTATCATCGTCGTCGTCAATATTTAACTCGGCAGACTCGGCGGTTCTCTTTTTTGAAGGTTTTTTATTGGCCTTAGTTTTCACACGAGGCGCTTTGGCCGGCTTATCCTGCGGTTTCCTCTTCCAAAATGGGTCGTCAGCTTGTTAATATTGGAAAAGATCATAAGAGAATATTGAGAAGAAGGATTAAGTAGGAGTTGAGCAATTCTTACGGCTGGTGGCTTGTTGATAGTGCAGAAAGGACTGAGCCCAGTTTTGCTGCACTCTTTTACAGGCTCATTCAACAGTTTTTTGGTGGCTTCAGTAACTTCTACTTCAGTTAGCTGAATATCACAATGGCGCTGAGGATCTTTAACATCACCAGTATATTCGCACATTAAGCCGGGGCGGCGGCTTAATGGTAGGATACCCCAAGACCGCCAATACCGGAAAAAATCGACGCCAGTTAAGCCGTTGGCCATAAAAGCTCGAAGCTTTGAGAAGGCAGGTGCATACTTGGCCTGTTCCTTTGCATCAAGACATTGGGGAATTGGATGATTGGTATTAAGCCGGTGTTCGCGGTAACCCGGCAGAGGATTTTCACCAGCCGGAGATGTGTCTCGAGCATAGAACCATGTTTGGTTCCAATATTTCGGGTGGCTATGCAGCTTGGCATGAGCAAAATTGACATCTTTCCTTTTTTGAATAATGACTCCACCAAATTCTTGGCATGGCCCATCAACAAATTCAGTTTGGCGGTTTAAGTAATAAAATTCCATGAATAGATCAACCGTGGGTTCTTCTTGAAGATAGGCTTCACAGAATACTTGAAAATTACAAATATTAGACACGGAGTTGGGTCCGATGTCTTGAGGATGCAGTTGGAGGAAATGAAGCACATCACGGAAATTTTTTGAGCCAGGGGGGCTGAACCCCCGACCCAAGTGATGAGTAAAAACAATTACTTCTCCATCCTTGGATTGAGGAAGGACTTCATCAACAGGAGCTCTCCAGTGGATATCCTCCTTTTTGGCTAAGCCAACAGTGGCGACATGGTTGTTCAAATCTGCCTCAGTAATCCGGGATTTGACCCAATTGCAGGAAGTATATGTCTTTGCCATTTCTGGAAAAAGATTATGCCGGTTTAAGATCACATGGTTAAGCCGGCTTACGATTCAAGGACAAACAATAATGAAGCACAATTAGGTATTAAGCCGGAGCATGATATTACAAGATTCTTGAAAGAATATTGGCGGCTTAAAAGGGGACTAATGATACCTGGCGGGTTATTATTTTTAAATTAAGCCGTCCATACCACTTTTGAAGGATCAGATCTACGGATGGAAATTGCTAAGTGATGAAAAACAGGTTTTACAGATCGATGTTACAATTTTGGATCTAATGCGCGCCAGGAAATAAAAATATATTCAGACCTAAATATGGGTGCTTGAGCAGTTCATAAGATCCAGATTCGATTTCCTATGCAAAAGGAGATGCTCTGATGATGAAAAAGGAACTATGGCTATTGCCGCACAAGAAAGGTATCGAGTTTGAGTTGAATATCCGTGCTATAGCGAAGAACAGTGAAGAACGACGACGAGCTTCCATGAACTTCTGTAACCCTAATGAGATCTACGGAGGAGGAAGAGGAAGAACTTAACGAGGCTACTGGGCGGTGGAGGCGAGCGAGTCGAATCTGGACCAGCCAGGTTGATGCAGCGGCCAACGTTGAAGCAGAGGTGAAGATCGACGGCGGCGGCTGGGCTCAGGCGCAGGGCATCGCGAGGTAGAGGATGAAGACGAAGAGGCCGAGGGGGGAAAGTGAAAGAGACCCCGGGCCCTATTTATAAGGAAAATGGATAAATGACAAGCGCGGGAATCGAGGAGGCCAAAAAATATGTGACAGTGCAGACGCCTCGATTTTCGAAGATTCATTAAAAATGAGGAGATACGTTAAAGATTTTCTGCTTTGTATAAAATTAATAACCGGTGACGTCACGGTGAGTTACCCTGATCCCAGAAGATGACGTCATGGCGAGTTACAAGTTTCACAAGGTAATGAAGGAGGGATTTTTCTAAGTGTTGAAGATTGATGTGAACAGGTTCAAATCATCCTGGGGCCTAATGTTAGAGATATAGTTATTAAGGTAACCCGTCCAAGAGGGGCCGGGTTATATTCATGGCGACTCATAAAGACAAAGCCCAGGAAGGAATTGAAGATGGCGGTTCATGAGGATAACTTATGAAGGGCCCAAAGCCCAAAGGCGGCTTAAGGCCAGTAGGTGTAAACCGCTATTTGTGTATAACTTGTACGATAAGGCAATTGTAGTTAAGTCACCGGGCCGGACACGTTTATGAGCCGGCCGGGACTCTGTAAGCCACCGGGCGTCAACCTATGTATAAAAAGGGACGACCCGGCGGCGAGTTAAGGGCAAGAAAGAAGAGATCGAAAGCTAGGTCAAGCGTATTCGCTCCCTGATAATCGAGACATAAGTAATTCCACCTCAACTGGATTAGGCTTTTACCTTCACCGCAAGGGGCCGAACCAGTATAAACTCCCCATGTCCTTTGTCCCGTTTTAACCCCTTTAAGCTAATCTCATTGTGATGGCTCCACGACTAAGACAACCCCACGACAACTGGGTTAGTAAATATGTTTCCTGTCACTGATTAAGTATGTTCATCTCTGGGAAACTCTCCCTGCATAGGATTTTTTCTGTCCATCCATGTTGCTTGACAAATCTGCTTCTTCATGCTGAATCCCCGATCTGGACTGGGAAGTGCGGTTTCTGGAAGTGGGAGCCTGTCTACCTCGAGGTCCTTCGTGCGAAGTGGCCTAGGCTGTTCATCCCCGCAACCAATCAGCCTACCAACACCGGAGGCGCTCTCAAGTGGATCATCCTCATCTGCATCCTAAACCTAGCAGGGGTTATGCATCTCTGCCTCAAGAACATCTGACAGCAGGTGGCGGCATGCTGAAGCTATCCTTAATTATTAGTTAACTAATCCCCCAGGAAGATCATGTGTTTGGTCTTAGGTATTAGCATGTTCAGGATGACATATGTATTTGATCATTTTTGGCATGTGTTTGCCCTCCTGTATGCGTGACTGTTGCCATAGTTATCAATTTGGCTACTTAATCTTCAGTTTATCTCACGTAACTTAGTAAACTTTCTTCAAATCACGTGTAATCGGATTGATGTAACGCTAGATAATTTAGTTGCCAATCTTTGGGGTATGTAGGGTTGAACTGTTGCATCAATTTATATGTTTGACATGGATAGATAATTGTTATCTCGAATTCACTTAGTCTTTTTACTCTTGGGTCTAAAGTACTCACGTTTTCGTGATTGCAAACAGTAAACTGGTCAGCTAGGAGTGATAAACTACTGTCTTGTTTGTTCTGTCATGATTATTGTCGATTGATCATCCCTTTAGTAAATAATTAAAATACTCCATCGTGTTAATCAATGAACAAATTGCTGTATGGGCAAAAAGTGCCCCCAGGTGCCTCCTGTTAAGTTGTGCCGAATTAATGACTGTAACCAGGTTTTCACGATAGAAGTTCCTACGTTGCACTGCAGGCTCTGGTTCCACCGTGTCGACAGCGACTCATAACTGCAGCCCTTTATATCAGCACCTCCTCGCTCCAGACTACACCCCCTGCCATCTGCTTACATTCCGAGTCATGGAGAAGTTCTTCCTCTAGCTCGCCGCACACTTCAACTGCTGCCCAACTGAGGTAAGTTTTTTCTCTCTCTCTTAGTTTGCTCCCTCTTTGAATGAGATGAATCTCATTCTGTATCCTGGTGTTTTCATGTGTAGGGCTTTTGGCGCCAGATGTCTTCTTCTACATCCCGGACTACGCTGAGCGGTTCTGCAGAGCGACAACTAGATTCTGCGTTCCAGGAGTTGGCTGAATATGCAGAAAATGCGCCTGGAGGCCCAACACCTAAATCACGCACGTCGGTATCAAAAGTTGTCTCTGTTGTTTCTTCTTTTGACAATTTCAAGCGCTCCTTAGTTCAAGAAATTGGTTGGGGAGGGATACTGAATATCCCTGCACTGAATCGGCTCAACCTGAAATTCAGCAAATGGACCATGAGTAGAGTTGACTCAGCAGCAATGGCAGTAGCGCTAGATGATCGTAGGAAAATTAGGTTTTGGGCAGCTGATATACATAATGTTTTTGGTATTCCTTGTGGATCTAGAGACATCCCTACTGCTGAAATCAACTGTCCTGAGAACACTAAAAACCTTTTGAGAACTGCACTGGGAATGCCGCCTGAGAAAGGGAACAGTGTGTTAAAATCTGCAGAGATTATTATTCTAAGGCCACTATCAGAAGAAACATCAAGCATCCTTGAAGTGGACTGTTTCAAGATGGCATTTGTTATTTTCTGCATGGGACATCTCCTTGCTCCTTCAACCAAGCATGATTCAGTTATAATTGACTATTGGGGCGCATTGTCTAATACCGATCACATATGCGAATTCAACTGGTGTCAATACATTCTTCTCGACATGGTTGCCGCCTCCCAACAGGTTCAGACAGACATTACCAACAGTAGGCCTGTCACCTACTTACATGGCTGTCATGTTTTCCTTCAGGTATACATCCTTACTGTTAACACTTCCATGATTTTAGGGGATCCCCTGTTGTTACTTCTATATGCTCATGTAGTTAAATTTGACTTTGTCTACAGATATTTGTGTTAGATAACCTTGACCTTGGAATATACAACATGCGACATGACATATTCCCTCGTATATCAGCCTTTGACGACGGTAAAATGCGTGGAATGATTCTTCAATGCACAAATCCAGGCAAAGGGGACTTGGACTACTCCATAGCCCAGGTATTTCCTCAAAATCAAAAATTCCCAATCACTGTGTAAAACTCACCCAGGTTTGTTGCTAACACCATTTATTTTCTGTTTTTTTCAGATACGTCGCCCAGAGAGTGTCTGTTACACAAGAGCTCTATTCGACAAAGCACCAGATATCAACTCTGGAATAATTATAACAGCAACTCCTTCATCATCATTGCCATTTATTAATAATCGCAAGGCAAACATATCTATCAATCAGAAGTCCGGTAAAGAGCCCCCAGTAAACATGGTCACCCCGGTGCCTACATCTGCGCTTGAGTTTGTGCATTATCTGAATACAAATTACCCACATCTGATAAGTGCAACAAATTCATCCACGCTTATCATTTTTTCATTTTCTACCTTTTTCGACAAGTAACTTTTATGAATGATTTCTCCTGATATAGGCTTCGACCGATGTTGGGATACTTTTCAAGAGACACAATGCAATCGCACCACTACAGTCTACTTTACTGAGGAACTCTTTGATACAAGAAAATACAAGGTTCCTCGACAGTCTCATGTCACTTCTACAAGACAGCTGCGTATGCTGCCGCATCCGCTCGCTGCCATGTTGTATTACAAAGCATACAAACCAAAACTCTACTACAACACCCTTTATTCGTCCTCAAAGGCTTGACATGAACAAATTTGAAGGTAGATCATTTTACACCCGCCATTTTTTTCCTGATCTTTAGTAGTTTTATATTCAATAACCACAAACCTGTGGTGCAGAATCTGGATCAGCTTGCATCCTAACGTCATCTAACAAGAAGAACAACTCTATTCCTAGTGACTTACCTGTTCCTGTTCATAAGAAACATAAGGCCGTTGTGACGGAAGGTGAATCCATCCCACTCAATATGAGATGTTTGACCAAATGTTTTTGTTAACTAATAAACAACATTCGTCCATGTATGCAGATTCACAGGTAGGATTATACCATCCTGACAATCTTAAGACGCCGATTCAACATATTATCCCTTCAAAGTTGACAACTATTGAACAAGCTAAGACATGGGCGGACACCATTGTCGGCGGAATACTTTTATTCAGCGAGGAACATAATCTCCCAAATGGAGCCGTCGTTTTTGGCCAGGTATCGCCAATCAGTCTAAACAAGCCCTCTTGCCATCACAGTGGATTCCCAAGTGACCACTGGTCTCTTGGGAGATCATTGGAGAAACCTCCACCGCATCTAGTTATATCTCTACACACCAGGATGTATCAGCTTACCAAACCACAGATTTCACGGTGAGAGAACGTCATCCTAAAATCTGATTGCACATTTGCAGTTTCATCTATTAACTACAACATCTCGTGTTCTTATGCAGCATATGGTTCACACATGCAGTGACACGATACATTTCTATCTCTGGAGTTGTGATACTAGATGAGTTGGTCAGAGATTCGATACTAGATCACGAGCTATGCTCTATCATTATCAGATGCCTAACACAGATTGATAGGAATTACCTGTATTTTGAAGAACCAGTTTGGAGGCACTTCCTTGAAGCAGATTTTTCTGTATGTAATTTCCACCCATTTAACAACTAATGCCAACCGCAATCATGATTACTTTTCACTTGTTTTCTTACTATTGGATTGATTTCGAATAATTTGCTCTGCAGACCATCGTCCTGTCAGGTCAACTGCCATGGGAAGTCAAAAGTATACAAGACCAATTCTATGGGCAAAATGTACCATATCACATTGGAAACTGCAGAATGGTAATCCATCATCCTCTTTTCCACATTTTAATCAATGCTACAACATTAACATACACACATTATATTTTAGTTCATTATACCGGCTTTGCTTCAACATGGATGGTGTGCTTACGCATGGGATATGAAGCACAAATGCATCCATGTTCTTGATCCTATAGCATGTTCAAACGGCTATACGAATTTAAAGTTCATGCATGAAGCTGTAGCAGACAAGCTCCATGTCTCACTCTTCACATGCTTCTTCAAATTCTTCACTGATTGGCACACAGAGTGCATCGACTGGACCAAGAATTATGAAACCATTACATATGAAAAAATCACGCGGTAACATCATACCCCCCTTAAATGATTAAATGAGATTTTTTATCTAATTGATTTGACAAACACTAGGTTTTTCTCTCAACACACAGTTCTGAATCGGGCGCGGCCATGATACACATGATTAGGAATTTCGATGGAGTTGGTATCAAGGAACACCTGAACAAGGTGCGGAAATGTCGTTAAAATTCTTGTCTAGTCTGACCAATGTTAGGAAGCCAAATCTTATTATAAATTTCAATGCAGGATAGCATTAAAATCCAGAAGCTAATAATTCTATCCGATTTGGTGAAGCTTGAAGGAAACACATCATCTGTCCCCGTCGACATCGCAAACTGGCTGCATCAAGATTCATGATAATCTCTATGTCATGTAATAGATTAGCATTGGCTAAGAAAACATCCATCAACTTCACAAATACTTTATCTTTTTCCTAATAATTCGTAAGAGACCTTGCTCTCATGTATTCCTATGGATTTCCACATGCACATTTGATATGGTTATCCTATATATTTACATTTTCTAGCCCAGCCTGTGTTTCTGGTTTGTCTTCAGTTTGTATTTCTTTTAGCTGCATCTTTTACCAACTTTCTACAATAACAGAAAATCCAATGTTATCTTCACCATGCATTTTGTATAACATTTTTTTGTCCAACACCCCATGTAGTAAATGTTCAGTTATTTAACATATCAAACTATTTCACCACCCACCGCCACCCCACACCCAATCCCCAAACCAAACCCCTCCCCATTGGGACGATTTTCCGATGAAGTACCTGTCCTTGCATTGCAGAGAACTTCGTGTGCTGTTCTCATAATTCTGAACTTTTTTGCTTTTCCATACAGTCTTATATAATAGTTTTCCTTCGGCACGCTACATACTCAGGGACCATAAATCAACTTCAAGATACATTTCAGTGACAGTTTTCAACACGCACGGAAAAAACATTCTCGAAATGTCCCACCAAAAAAAGTGTTCTCATGCTAACTGAACTTTGCAATAGTTTCATTCAGTTGGACACCTCACTTAGGCGATAAGTTCAGAGATGTACATTGCCATGCAATTCTAATAGTCTTAGAAGCAACCAGAGCGCGGCTCTGTTAACTGCTGCCAAAATTCATGCAATTCTAATAGTCTTAGCAGCCACCAGAGGGCATGCTTTGTTAACTGCTACCAAAATATGCATCCCAAGTTCTTTGAATGCCATTATCGGTTATTAACATTTGCATTTCCCCATGATAATAGGACTACCATTACTGTGTGACCTAGAGCCGCACCAGTACCAAACCCTGTTTACTGAGGAATTATCATCGACGAAAACTTGGTCAGGTTGCCTTCCATCCTCCCAAACCACTGCAGAATCTTCATCTTGAACACTACAAGCCCAGGCTGTTGCAACAAAGTTCACTTATTAGTGATTCTATTATCTGTTCATATAGACTGATTATAAAAACTAATCCAACCTTTTTGCGAAGTTTCATTTATGAAATGTATACCTCATCAAATATCTTCAGCACCCCTCCTCCAGTGCAATTAAGAATTGCATTAAGTACATAGAAGGCACCCTCTGATCTGTACATTTTCAAGTTTTATGTTAAAATAATTACTCTACACACTAAGAAACATACCACTATAGGATTAGCTGGCTTACTTTGTCAAAACCCTGTTGAAGGTGGGATGGAAGAGAAAAGACCAGTTCTTCGTGTCAATCATCCACCCGCTGTAGAAACTAGCTGCGCAAGCTGCAAATGCATCAATTATTCTTTGGCATTTCTCAGAGTGTTTTGCCGCAATATTCTCCTTTGATTGTGGTGTCATGTGCGGATCATAAACCGTTAGATTATGAGTTAACATGTCCAGTACATAGAGGCAATAACACATATTAGTGTTTACATATGGCACCAGTAGCTGCAAAATTAGAAAATTTTGTTGTTAGGTTTTTGTTTCTATATGGAAATACATAGTTTAGAAGGAATTTACTTACGGATCTAGTTTTGAATATATCATATGCCATGTGGTTCCCCATGAACAACTGACGAACATATGGCTTTTCATGTACCCTTGTCCCCACAAGCACAGATGTCTGAAAAAGACATTTTTAGGCCATGTTAGACATACATCAAATCCAACCAAACAACTTCTACTAGCAAGTGATGTATTCAAAGTACAAACATACCGCCCAACCAATATTCATCACATGGCGCAAGCGAGTTCTGTCAAGTATGTCATGCATTTTTGAATCTTCCTGTGCCACAAGCCTTGCAAACAGATCAAAACAGCCTGCACTCACGAAGCCTTTGACAAACATTTCATAGAAATCTAAGCCAGTAAGCCTTAGAAGCATCGGCACACCATGGACCATCCAGGTTCTAACATAAGGTTACGAGAAGATTAGTTTGTTATGACCGCTGCAAAAATAAAAATATCTCTTCTATCTTGTTTATATACCTCTAGCTAGACAATATTTTTTTGTAGACTTATCTAGTCTAATATAATACACCGATTTATGGGCGGCAACTTTTAATACATACCGTTGTTTAACTTCAAGGCTACAAATAAGCAAATTCCCATAGCTGTATTCCTTCACACCATGTGCACCCTCTGGATATGCAGCCACATTGCCAGGATTAACACCCATTGATATTGTGTTAATTGCCCCTGCTAAAAGATCGACATACATTTTATTAGTCAGGACACAAAACACAAAATTTAATTTTAATGTTTTCTGTAATACCTCTCAACGCTAATAAACCTCCAGCAACTTCAAGTTCGATTGGAGCCGCTATGTTATTTGTTTCTACTGCGTCATCTATTTCTGTCGTCATATCTTCCAACGGCTCGTTCAAATCAGGTATCTCCCCCCCTACACAAATTTTCCGAAATTATCAGCCAACATTTGTTGAAACAGAATTAAGAACAAAATAAACAACTATCAATATACATATTTGGCTTACTTTGCTGAATATCACATTCTCTTGCTATATCTGAAATTTTCCGTGTTTTCATGATTCTTTCTTCCGCTCTAATGCTCTAGACACTGTCATTTTAGGGTATTTTGATTTAACTACAAATAGATATCTATAGATGTCAAATATATGGAGCTCACTATTGCATGTGTCACTCATTTAATGCAACAGTACTGATTTGACACTTTCCTTAACTACTACAGTACATACCTCCAAGTACTGGGCGCAGCCTACAATCCTTGCCTCCAGTGACACACTTATTGCCTGTACCTGCAACCACAGCAAACATTCCTTTTCAGCTACTAGGTCATGCCAAAAATGGTTATCATACCAGGTTGTTAAAAATACCTTCTATATCTTTGTTTATTTCATGAGCCACGCTGCTGCTGCACCCCGCCTGATTTGTTGGCACAGGTACTGCATTAGAATCATGCATTGTTGGACAATCGTTGCTCATAGGGAAACCTGCACAACAAAGTTTTCAAAAAAGTTAATAAATACCAACGAATAATTCGATATCTACAATTCCTAACAAACTTAGCATTGTGCCATTATTACCTTCCAGCACAGTCGCCTCTAAATTGCACTCTGTTACTCTACCTGTATATATAAACAATTAATAAACTTCATCTTACATATACATGCATTATAGTAACATTTTAGAAGAACTCGCCTTTAATCAATAATTCAATGAAGGATTGCAGTGCTTTGCTTTGGTTGTTCTGTTTCGAGTTTTCTTCTACAAGATGGTCTACAAGTCTCATTTTCAAATTCGACGCCTCTTCTCCAGATATTCCAGTTAAGCTTGACATGTAAGAATAACAACGGTGCTCGCTTTGCAAAGCATTTTCCTTAATTTATCTTTGCACCGCGGACATGCCCTGCTATGATATTGCATTTATCATGTAGACCACACTCAATCTATGCATGATAGGATAGAAACTTAGATGGCTTTACTGACCTCTAACAGTCGATTTATTTCGCAGATAGGCTGTTTTCCTGTCCCGTGACATTCTCTTAGAGCCTGCAAGTCATTAGTTTTAGTTTGTGATCATATATAGATTTGATTTGAACTGGATCACATCTAGTAACATACCTGCAATGCTCCATATCTCTTCTTCCCATTATCATACCATGTGTCAGCTTCAATCAGAGTTCTCAAAGATTTGCAGTGAAGATAATAACAAGTGGTATTGTTCCTGGAACTATTTTCAAGAAGCCGGTGTCAACTGATTCAAAGTACCGCATCTCCACAAAATAAAACAAAATGTGAGAGGCTAAGCATTTCGTTTGATAATAATTTTTAATACCCAAATAATGCATTCCGTTATACTAACCTGCATTGCAATGCAGCAGCCATAAATCCAGAAATTCTCTGCACCTGCCTTTAGCAAGTTCTGCATCTTGGTAGCTACATCTATGAATCCGTCAAGAATATATCTGCCAAAGTCCTCTCTGTTGAGCAAATCTGGATCATCTGTTATGGCATAAGCAACCCTTTGAGGACTGTGACGATCCTCTGTTGGACTCATGAACAGAGCACAAGCCATCATAACCAGAGCAACTTTTGTTTTCTTGACTTCAGCTGCTGTCATTGGTGACTCTACAGGCTCCTTCAGTGCCTCCAACAATTCAGCAGTGGTAATCTTCTTCTTGTCTGGCATCATTCCAAGCATGTCGCGCGCCTTCTTAATCTGACTAGCAGTTGGTTTACCAGATTGCCTTTGAATCTTTCTATCACCACCAAGTCTGATTGATAGAAGCCTGCATATTTCAGGCGCTCTGGATGTTACGTTGCAATGTTTCCCTATCTTAATTGTACAGTCGGACGGGTTAAACCTCTGTAGTAACCAACTGAACTCTGTCTTGTCATTCCTACTGATTTTGTGCATCTCTAGCAAACCACCCAGCCCGATTGACCTAAAGATTTCTTTCTGTTCTTCAGTTAGGCTCGCCAACACCTCCACCAGGTCTTTCTGTGCGTAGCTGCTATATATCTTAGATTCATCGTTCATGACTAAATCATCATCCTGCCACCCTCCAACCACGTTATTTATACTAGCAATCGCTCTACCCTTCCATGAAGATCCTATGTTATACTTCCTTGCAACCCTAGTCCACTCTCTCGCGCTGCTCTGCCGCCGCAGAGCCATCTAGGGATTCATAAAAAAGGAAGCTTAATGGAAACCAGAATAAGACGAACAGTGAAGCACAAGTTGAAAAGAAGAAGTTTCAGCATCGAGGGGATCAATAAGAGCCAAAAGGAAAAAAAGGAAAGGTAAGAAGAAGAGTAGAAGAGAACCTGAAGAACAAGTAGAGCAGCAGCTCCATGAAGAGAAGCCTCTCCCTTTCGATGCCACTCCTTCCTCTTTGCCCGCCTCTTCCGAAGGAAACCTCCTTCCTGCCTCCTCTAAATCGCGCGTCATAGAAGTGCTTTCGTCAAGGGTGACCGACACGTGGCATCTACCGTAACAGGTCACCGTTAAGCTATCGGGTCTGGTTTTGGATCCGATACCCGTTAACAGCCCGGACCAATGGGGATTTTCCACGTGTAAAATTCTCATTTTGGCCAGAGGAAACACGTGTTGGATCACCGTTGGGACAGATGTCATCCACTCATTGGACAGGAGGCGCCTATGATACGTCGACACGTGGCATGGCCCAACAGAGGCCCATTCCGGTGAAAAGGCCGGCCCGTTTGACTTGGTCAAAAGGTAACAGGCCGGCCCACGGAAAGCCTGTTAACGACCTGTTCGTATATAGCCCATTTACGGCCCGCTAACTCCCGGCCTGTTACGGCCTATCGGAATTAAGCCCAGTAGCTTCATCTGGGCCGTCCAATATAATTCCAGCCCATTATAACTTCCGGCCCATGGGCCATACATGATGTCTTTCGGCCCATATGAGGCCCTTTGTAATTCTCGGCCCATTAATGGGCCGAGATGAAACTGGCCCATAATGAATAGTGTATCGCTTTATACCCATTAACGACCCATTATTCCGTCGGCCATTTCCAGCCCGTGTTAACTTTCGGCCTTCTAAGGGCCCATTTATTCTTGGGATCATTTCTAGAATTCGGTTAGTTACGGTCCGTTGCTGGCCTGTTCCGTTTGTGGACCAAATTCAGCCCATGGCTACATTCGGCCCGTTTGTGGCCCGTTAACCCGTTGGGCTTTTTTCATAGCGTTATCAAATACGACCTATTAACGGCCCGTTATGGTCATCGGATAGTATGGCCCATGTTTGGCAAAATGATTATACGCCCGTAGAAGGCCCATGGATCCTACGGCCCATAGAAAACCAATGGATCCTATGGCCCGTAGAAGGCCCATGGATCATACGGCCTGTAGAAGGCCCATTGATCATACGGCCTGCAGGAGGCCCATGGTTACAACAGTGAGTGTGTTGCCATGATTATTGTGGCCTAGTTACCAAAAATAGGTTATTGTGGCCACTAGAAAAATACGGAAAAAGAACTGCAGTGACTACAAGCAAACAACTAAACAAGACAATAAGGAAATAAATAAGCAAGCAACTGACACTAGCCTATTACAGCTATTACACATATTACATCCACTGGGCATCAAAGTTCGCCACCAGTGCAAATATAGGGAACAAAGCAGCATATTACATACACTGGCCGTCAAAATTGGCCACCAGTGCAAATAAACGCGGCAGCAAAACAAGTCCATAACTGAAACAACTTCAGAAGAACTCAAGAAACGTTATCCTGGGTATCCACCATGCTGGTAATAAGCTTAGCAAGCTTATTAGCTTTGTCCTGTTTGGCGCTAAAATCCTCCAACGCTTGCTGTTGCACTAGAAAGTATGCATCTAAATGCTCCAGGGACTTCCGCAGTCCTTCCGCTTCTTGTCGCAGCACAGCTGATCGATGTCTTTCAGCTTGTAGTTGAGACTCAAGAAACCGAACTGATTCAGAAAGTGAGTTTGAATAGCTTGTGCAAGCGGTAGTGGCCAGTAACTCGAACAGTAAACCAAGACAGGACTTTGGGGTTGTCTCACTGTCTTCAAGATAGTTTTCCTTAGCTGTTTTATCAGCTTTGTTGGAGACCAACAAGGATGTCTCACGATCCTGAACCTTATCTGCATTACTTCATTTATCATTGCTTAATAAGGCACTCTTTCCCAATATTCTGTCAGCATTCTAAAAGAAGAAACAAGCAGACACATAACAGGTTTAGCATGTACTAGTATATGAAACTCATTTCGGTGAATCAGTTCATTAGTAAGGTGGACAAGATTAAACTACCAAGTCTTCTATTGCCAAGTAGTACATTATAAAAGCATCAAGCAAACATATATCTATGTCCTATGGTCACTGCATTGTCTTGCCAAATCAAAATAGAGACACGGTTCAAATCATATCAGTTCAAGAGAAAGCAGCACTGAAAGAATACAAAGTGTGGGAAACTACACGGCACAACAAGATTTCAGATGGGTACCACGGGTCTACATGTACAACAACACTATTGGCCCTGTTATGATGCTAGTAATGTGCATGATATGAGAAGTCAACTATATACACAATTGAAATTGAAATCAACAGAGCTATTTATAAGAGCAAACCTGTTAAAGAAACATGCGTAAACATACCTGTTGTGCCATTGGAGTTTCCATTGGATCGTTCAATTTAAAATAAGTTTGTATGAGTAAACACAATGATACAAGAGCAAAGCAGTATGCATGATAGCAATGGAATCTTAAATGAGAACAGTTGTTCTTCAGGTTTAAGCACTTGTTCTACATGAACGGAGTACAGTAAGATGCAAGCATATAGTACTTAAAATAAAATGAGCTCATAGACCTTACCACATTCTTGGTTCGGGACCAGTAAAGAACAGGGCGTTCCAGTCATCGTCCAATAAATATGTCTCAAGAGAACGTAAGGGGATTTGATGAGTTTCTTTGCCAGTGAAGTATGTTTTCTTCAGGTAATTCCGATACTGCCACCAAGCATTCTTGAAGATAGCAGAGGTATTAGCACAGGTTACCTCATCCCGAGTTTCCAAATCGGTCCTTCTCTATAGAGAAAAATGGGAAAATTTGCTGTATTATAACCATCATGGAGGTAGAATGTATGGGATAAAGCAAAGTAATTGCCATGAATAACATTACTTACACATAACTCCCGGACAAACACCTGCAACTGGCATTTTCCTTCATCTTCAGTATAATATTTCCATGATGGGAAGACACGCACATAGGATTTAACAACATCAAATGCGATAGATGCTAAACTATGAATGGCTGGTTCTGCCTCCTCCACAGGAATAGGTGTACTAACTGGTGGAGTTGGGGTTCACTGTGGTAGTACTGGCACTTTGGGCACTGGAGCTGCCTTACTAACTGCTCTTGTTTGGGAGCTCTGTGGTGGAGATGGTGCTGTGTCAACAGGAACTGGGTTACTGTCTGTTGGGGTTGGGGTTAGATTGGGTGAAGCTGGTTCTCTGTCCATCGCAGTAGGGGTAAAATCTGCGAGAGTCTGGGTTATGTGTGGTAGGGCTGGTTCTCGTGCATGTAAAACCAGGGTGCTATCTCCACCAAGAGGTAGCAGTGTTTTATTTGAAGACCGTGTTTTTACTCCGCTAGATACTGCCATCACCCGCTCCAATTCAAATGGCTGATAAACAGGAAACATAGTTGAATGTACATACATTGTATGAGAGACAGATGCAATAGATAATGTGGAAAAAAGAGGGCATTAAATAGTTTACATGTATATTGTTTAACTAAAACGGATAGCATGACATATTTCACATGTATGATGTCTATCTAAACTAGATTGCATAGCATAACATAATTCAAAGATATGATGACTAACTAAACAGGATCCATGACATAATTCACATACATGTTATGTTATCTAAGTAATCAGGATCACATGATTTAATTCACATATGTGATTTATATGCTAGGAAGAGGGCATTCACATATATGATGTCTGAACTAAGAACATGGTGTTGAATATTGTGTATATGATGTCTAAACTATGCAATGCAAGACACCATATGCATGATATGAGCAGTAGAACCATGACAAGTTAGAGCATACACCTCGGTGGGGGAATAGGACTGGTCATCTGTCTCTGAATCCATCTCTGAGGAGCTACCGGGACCCAGCAAGAGATCCGCTTCGACAGGTAGCACTGTCTGCTCTGAAGGCCTTATTTTCACTCCATATTTTTCGATCACCCACTCAAATGGCTGATTCACAGGAAGAGTAGTTTAATGTACAAACATTGTCGACAAATGGAAATGTAATGAAGAAAAGGATGGGCAAGATATCATTCAAATATATGATGCCTGGTTAAATAGGATGGCATTGCACATATCACATATATTATGGCTGGCTAAAAGACATGAGACTGCATAATTGCCATATATGATATTGGAACTAAACAGGTGGCATTACAGAACATGTCTAAACTAAGCAGATGACATATATGATGTCGAAAGTAGGCACTACAAGGCAACATATGCATGATATGACTAACATCATCATGCCAAGTTA
>NC_057814.1:26802997-26806246 GCF_018294505.1 Triticum aestivum
CAGAACAGATATCTTCCTCTGGATTACAATCTGGAGAGGGGGGGGAGGGTTTGCCATTGAACCCACCATGGAGCAATGTCTGCATGACATTGTATTGCCGTGCAAAACTCTTCTCTTTTTCTCTACATGTTCAGCATGACTGTGTACAATACCTGACATGCATACAAAAAAATATAGTGAGATTATGTAAGGAGAGCATGTAGAAATCTAGCGTAATGGTAACAACCAGTGGATGGATCCAAAAATAATGATAGCAGGCTGATGATTGCTTTAATTTAATAAAAAACATATGATGATTGCTTTACTATTTGTTTCCCACCCAAGATGAACAACATAGGCATACCCTAGGTGAACCAGATATTAGACAGAGATACTATTCATTGTTGCCTCGATATGTGCCCCACAACTAATTTAGAACTCAAGTTTGAACATCAATTTGGACCTGACTTGGAGTCGAGGTGAACAGGACAATAAAGTAGCAGGTAATATTAAGCAATGCATAACGTAAGCAGAAACAAAAGAGTGCGACCTCTCTTGTGGACCCGTGTACTCCTCAGGTTCATCTGCTGAGTCGATGATGGTGATGCCGTTGCGGTGGGTGCCGGCGGCAGGGAAGGAGATCTGAGGCGGCGAAAGACGGTCAGGAGTCGTGATGTCTGGTTTGGTGGATGCTTATGTTGATGGAGCAGCTCAGGTGAGGTGGACGACATCGCAGCAGGAGCAGGACAAACCACAAAAAGTTTTCTTCGACACCTACCTGTAACTGAAGTAATTCTGTAAGGGCTCATTTGGCTTGCATGATTCTAAAAACGCAGGGATAGGAGGAAAAACACCGAAATAGGATAGGAATGCACATGGGAAACAGAGCATTTGTGAACACAAGATTTCTGTCAACTTGGGTGTTTGGTTCACAGGAATTGGAGGAGCAGAGGATTGCAAAAAACATGGCCAAAATAAAGTGAAACCATATGAAAGCGTGTACAGTTAGAATGTTATTCTGCCACTAATGTACTTGGTCTTGTTTTCATGCATAGATTTTAAAAAGTAGGTCCAGGTGGATGTTTTTCTCCATTCTTTTCAACAAAATGCATGAATAATTGAATAGTAGAGTGCCATAGGAAAATTTCCTATTGCTATGTTTCTCCGTTGAACCAAAATAGCCCTAATGGATCGACATGAATGTAGAGTAATAAGTGATGTGACCAGTGTACAACCTCTTTGCCGTAGCCGTGTCGACCTCAGCATCATTGGGTTGGTCGCTGAAGAAGTTGAGGAAGAGGTGGCTGTCGAAGGTGTGGAGGAAGATCTGAGGAATCTGTAGACGGCGTCCAGGGCACTGCTCTATTGTGATGGATCGTTCCGTCGTTGGAGCAGCTCCGGTGAGCCGTAAGACATCAAGGCTGAAGCAGCACAAGACAGACATTGTTAATCTCAAGTGGGATTCTAATAGCATCTCCAATAGATGATGTAAAATGCACTATCAAAAAGTGATAGATGTAAAATTTACATCACCAAAAACCACTTGACTACAACAGATGAGGTAAAAACTCTTGACTCTGAACTTAACTGTCGAAACTGAAATTTACTGTGGAATCTGAATGTTACTGTCGAAACTGAACGCAATGGTAGCAGAGAGGCACTTCACATGTAGTTTAGAGAGGGCCTGCAGTTCATCTACAACCTGCACCCCCCTCAGTCGCCAGCCACCACCGGCCGAACCCCGCGCCGCAAAACAACTCCCCAGCGCCGGTCCGCCGCCACCTCGCCGCCCCGAAACAACTCCCCACCGCCGGTCCGCCGCCGCCTCGCCGCCCCGAAACAACTCCCCACCGTCGGTCCGCCACCGCCCCGGCCAGCCCTCTAGGCCCCCCCCTGTCAGGGAAACGACACCTATGGGATCACTGGAATCCCTTCTACGGTTGGCGGGCGCGGGGTTGTGAGAAGAGCAGGTTTAGGAGCTAGCACGAAGATCGTTTACCCAGGTTCGGGCCACGAGGATGCGTAATACCCTAGTCCTGCTTTGGTGTGTATTTCAAAGTGTTATTGAGCTCTCGAACTAGCTACGGTGGCTGCGTAGTTCGAAAGAGCCGAATCCTTCTCCAGTATGCCTCGGGCCTCCTTTTATAGTCGAAAAGGGGTTGCCACAGTGGCACACAGGAGGTGGAAAGGTGTACAGTGCGCGAGCTTATCGCCCGGCATTACGGGACAAAGCGCATTAAATGCGCTACTTAGGTGTCCATTAGCTTTATCGGGGACGGGAACAAGGCCCGTCCCGTCCGTCGCCGCTCTGCCTCGCTTCGACACGCGCCCAGGCCAGCGATGTGTGCAGCCCCATGTAGGCAGGCAGGCTGCTGAGGTGGCGCAGTGGCAGGGCCTTCACGAAGATCTGCATGCCACCACGCAGGTGCTTGCTTGGTCGATGTAGAGGCTGCTCGTCGCCACGCAGGTGCCTGCCCAGCTGGTTGAGCTGGCAGCTGCATGGGGATGGCGGTGGTGTCTTGGCAGGCGCGGGCCTGGTTGTGGCCTCGCTGATGCCCTTGGCAAGGGTCTTGCCGTGGTATCGTGGTCGTCCCCGGCAAGGATCTTGCCGGGGGTCTTGTGGATTTCCTCGGCTAGGATCCCGCCGAGGGTCGTCATCTTCTGGTCCTCATATGATCTCGTGTGTTTATGATCTTGACAAAGATCTGCATGCCACCACAGAGGTGCCTCCCGAGCCTTGGTTCCAACGTAGTCGTTGGCGGCGTTTGGAACTCTTGGGCTCGAGGATGGCTCGATCTGCTGGTACTGCCTTGCCGGGGCCGCGGAAGCCGCCCCGGCAAGGGCCTTGCCGGGGGAGTCCACCTTGCCCTCTTGCTCTTTGGTGTTTCTGGTCTTGGCGTTTGCTTGACCGTCTTGTGCCCCGGCTTCTCTCCAGCTTCCCTCCTCTGCCTTGTTAAGTGTGGCCGCGGGTGCGGCTCTGACTGCCCGTGCACAAGTAAAGGGGTCAAAAGGAGAGCCCGTACTTTTGTACACCAACACCCCCCCCGTGCCAATCTTTTTCTCCGGCGATCCCCCCGCCACCGCCCCACCGCCGCGCCCCCCACCGTCGGCGAGCACCGCCCCCACCCAGAACCCTAAGATAGAGAGTGGGGGTACTTCTCCGGCGAGCCCCCCTCCTCGCTGCGGGTTGTTCTTCCTTAACTCCGGCAAGCCCTCCCCCCACCCCCACCCCCTGAAAATTGACTGACCCAAAAGTCGATTCAGTCGACT
>NC_057814.1:26806605-26820945 GCF_018294505.1 Triticum aestivum
GTGTAGCTAAATCGGAGCAGAGCAGCAGCACGAGCGAGGGGGAGAGCAGCAGCAGCGCGAGTGAGCGAGCGAGAGCCGGAACAGCAGCAGCAGATCTGGCTGGTATGGACGCCGCCGCTGAAGGGGCCTCACACTAGGGGAGAGTGATGACCCACAAGTATAGGGGATCTATCGTAGTCCTTTCGATAAGTAAGAGTGTCGAACCCAACGAGGAGCAGAAGGAAATGATAAGCGGCTTTCAACAAGGTATTCTCTGCAAGTACTGAAATAAGAGGTAACAGATAGTTTTGTGATAGGATAATCTGTAACGAGCAACAAGTAACAAAAGTAAATAAAGTGCAACAAGGTGGCCCAATCCTTTTTGTAGCAAAGGACAAGCCTGGACAAACTCTTATATAGATAAAAGCGCTCCCGAGGGCACATGGGAATTAACGTCAAGCTAGTTTTCATCACGTTCATATGATTCGCGTTCGGTACTTTGATAATTTGATATGTGGGTGGACCGATACTTGGGTGCTGTTCTTACTTGAACAAGCATCCCACTTATGATTAACCTCTATTGCAAGCATCCGCAACTACAACAAAAGTATTAAGGTAAACCTAACCATAGCATGAAACATATGGATCCAAATCAGCCCCTTCCGAAGCAACGCATAAACTAGAGTTTAAGCTTCTATCACTCTAGCAACCCATCATCTACTTATTACTTCCCAATGCCTTCCTCTAGGCCCAAATAATGGTGAAGTGTTATGTAGTCGACGTTCACATAACACCACTAGAGGATAGACAACATACATCTCATCAAAATATCGAACGAATACCAAATTCACATGACTACTAATAGCAAGACTTCTCCCATGTCCTCAGGAACAAACGTAACTACTCACAAAGCATATTCATGTTCATAATCAGAGGGGTATTAATATGCATAAAGGATCTGAACATATGATCTTCCACCAAATAAACCAACTAGCATCAACTACAAGGAGTAATCAACACTACTAGCAACCTACAAGTACCAATCTCAGACTTGGAGACAAGAATTGGATACAAGAGATGAACTAGGGTTTGAGAGGAGATGGTGCTGGTGAAGATGTTGATGGAGATTGCCCTCTCCCGATGAGAGGAGCGTTGGTGATGACGATGACGATGATTTCCCCCTCCCGGAGGGAAGTGTCCCCGGCAGAACAGCTCTGCCGGAGCCCTAGATTGGTTCCGCCAAGGTTCCGCCTGAGTCTCGTCCCAAAAGGTTGCTTATGATTTTTGTTCGGACGAAAGACTTCATATAGCAGAAGATGGCCACCGAAGAGCCAACAGGGGGCCCACGAGGCAGGGGGCACGCCCTGGGGGTAGGGCGCGCCCCCACCCTCATGGACAGGTGGTGGCCCCCCTGACGTATTTCTTCCGCTCAGTATTTTTTATTATTTCCAAAAATAACTTTCGTTGAGTTTCAGGACTTTTGGAGTTGTGCAGAATAGGTCTCTAATATTTGCTCCTTGTCCAGCCCAGAATTCCAGCTGCCGGCATTCTCCCTCCTTGTGTAAACGTTGTAAAATAAGAGAGAATAGGCATAAGTATTGTGACATAATGTGTAATAACAGCCCATAATGCAATAAATATCGATATAAAAGCATGATGCAAAATGGACGTATCAACTCCCCCAAGCTTAGAACTCGCTTGTCCTCAAGCGGAAGCCGATAACGATAAATATGTGCACATGTTTAGAGGTAGATGTGTCGATAAAATAAAATACGGACATGAGGGCATCATGATTATTCTCATAACAGCAACATAAATGGATATTGTCATATGATTTCTTATGCTCAAGTAATAATCTATTCACAATGCAAAGTACGAATCAGAAACTTTATTGAGAACTAACAAACTATAATCTCAGTCATTGAAGCAATTGGAATTTATCATAACATCAGAAAGAGTCTATGTCAGAGCTTTCTAGCAAGTCCACATACTCAACTATCATTTAGTCTTTCATAATTGCTAACACTCACGCAATACTTGTGGTTACGGAATTTTAATCGGACACAGAGAAAGATAGGGGCTTATAGTTTCGCCTCCCAACCTTTTACCTCAAGGGTAATGTCAATAATAATGACTCATGCTCCCCTACATCCAATTAGGTATATCTATCAGGATCTTTCCAACATACTGTGCTTGCCAAAGGATAAAATGTAAAAAGGAAAGGTGAAGATTACCATGACTCTTGCATAAGGTAGAAGATAATAATAAAAGATAGGCCCTTTGCTGAGGGAAGCAGAGGTTTTCATGCGCTTTCAAGGTTGGATGCACAAAATCTTAATGCGAAAGAACGTCACTTTATATTGCCACTTGTGATATGAACCTTTATTATGCAGTCCGTCGCTTTTATTTCTTCCACATCACAAGATCGTATAAAGCTTATTTCCTCCACACCAATCAATCATACATATTTAGAGAGCAATTTTTATTGCTTGCACCGATGACAACTTACTTGAAGGATCTTACTCAATCCACAGGTAGATATGGTGGACTCTCATGGCAAAACTGGTTTAAGGGTATTTGGAAGCACAAGTAGTATCTCTACTTGGTGCAAAGAATTTGGCTAGCATGAGGGGGAAAGGCAAGCTCAACATGTTGGATGATCCATGACAATATACTTTATCTCAGATATAAGAAAACATAACCCATTACGTTGTCTTCCTTGTCCAACATCAACTCTTTAGCATGTCATATTTTAATGAGTGCTCCCAATCATAAAAGATGTCCAAGATAGTATATTTATATGTGAAACCTCTCTTCCTTTATTACTTCCTATTAATTGCAACGATGACCAAAGCTATGTTTGCCAACTCTCAACAATTTTTAATCATCATACTCTTTCTATGTGAAGTCATTACTCTCAATAAGATCAATATGATCTCTTTATTTCCCTTTTTTATTCTTTTTCTCTTTTCTTTTATTCACTCAAGATCATGGAAAAATAATCAAGCCCTTGACTCAACACTAATCTTTATTATATAGCTCACGGACTCGATTACATAGAGAGATCATAAAGCAAAACTCAAAACTAGATCATGCCAAAACTTTATTCTACTAGATCAAGATACTACTAATAGGATCGAACTAAGAAAAACGGTAAAGATAGGAGTGTGATGGTGATACGATACTGGGGCACCTCCCCCAAGCTTGGCAGTTGCCAAGGGGAGTGCCCATACCCATGTGATTATGTCTCCTTTGTTGGTGAGGAAGGTGGCGGTGTTGTTGATGATGCGGGCTTGTCGTCCATCTTCCAAGGCATAGGCTCACCATCATAGAAGGATGATCGAGTCTCCGGGATCCTCAAATCTGCAGCCAAACTCATCCTTTTGAATCTATATTCATACTCACAGTTTTGGTTTTGCAGGTCATAGATTTGGGCTTGAAGGTGCTCGATCTTCTCGTGAAGCTTGAAGATGGTCCCCCCGATGTTGTTGGCATCCAGCTTGTGGTTGTTGGTGAACTCCGCGATCATCATGTGGTTGGAGTTGAGTCCACGTTCCACCATCCCCTGGCACTTGAAAACTTGTTGCTCCATTGCTTCGAGCCTCGTCTCCACGCTTCCGGTCCCCTTCAGTCCCTCAACATCGCTGATGTGCAGCAACCCATCACGCATCTCAATGGTTTGAGGGTGTCGCAACACCTCCGCGAGGTAAGGGTTGATGACCTTCTCGAAGAACTTGTCCTTGGGGGCACTTGGAGACATCATGATAATCTAGATCTGTCAGAAAAACAACTCAAAACAAGAACAGAGGATAATTGCGTGATACAGTGGCCAAAACCTTCGGGAGATTATATAATGAATTTTTACCGACCAAAATACGTATCGTGCAAGAAAACGGAGTCCGGAGAGCACACGAGGTGCCCATGAGGTAGGGGGCGCGCCCAGTTGGGTAGGGCGCGCCCTCCACCCTCGTGGAGGCCTCGCGTCCTTCCCTGACCGCTTCTTATTTTTCTATTTTTCTAAATATTCCAAAACGGAGAAATATTGCCATAAAAACTATTTTGGAGTCGGTTTACTTACCGTACCACATACCTATTCCTTTTTGGAGTCTGAAACGTTCCGGAAAGTGTCCCTTATGTATTCCTCCGGGGTTACGGTTTCAATAACATTGGTTTCAACATTTATGGGATTACCTGAGATATAGTGCTTAATTCTTTGACCGTTCACCACCTTCGGATTTGTGCCTTCGAAGTTGTTGATTTTTATGGCACCGGAACGATAGACCTCCTCGATAACGTAAGGGCCTTCCCATTTAGAGAGAAGTTTTCCTGCAAAAAATCTTAAACGAGAATTGTATAGCAATACATAATCACCTACATTAAACTCACGCTTTTGTATCCTTTTGTCATGCCATCTTTTAACTTTTTCTTTAAACAACTTGGCATTCTCATAAGCTTGGGTTCTCCATTCATCTAGTGAGCTAATATCAAATAACCTCTTCTCACCGGCAAGTTTGAAATCATAGTTGAGCTCTTTAATATCCCAATAAGCCTTATGTTCTAGTTCGAGAGGTAAGTGACATGCTTTTCCATAAACCATTTTATACGGAGACATACCCATAGGATTTTTATATGCAGTTCTATTGGCCCATAATGCATCATCAAGTTTCTTGGACCAATTCTTTCTAGATCTATTAACAGTCTTTTGCAAAATCAATTTGAGCTCTCTATTACTCAATTCTACTTGACCACTAGACTGTGGGTGATAAGGAGATGCAATTCTATGATTAACATCATACTTAGCAAGCATTTTACGAAAAACACCATGAATAAAATGTGAACCACCATCAGTCATTAAATATCTAGGGATTCCAAACCTCGGAAAAATAACTTCCTTAAGCATCTTAATAGAAGTGTTGTGATCAACACTACTTGGAATAGCTTCTACCCACTTAGTAACGTAATCAACAGCAACTAAAATATGTGTATATCCATTAGAGGCAGGAAAAGGTCCCATATAATCAAAACCCCAAACATCAAATGGTTCAATAACGAGTGAATAGTTCATAGGCATTTCTTGACGTCTACTAATGTTACCAATTCTTTGACATTCATCACAGGAAAGGACAAACTTACGGGCATCCTTGAAGAGAGTAGGCCAATAAAAACCGGATTGCAATACCTTATGTGCAGTTCAATCTCCAGCGTGGTGTCCTCCATAAGCCTCGGAGTGACACTTGCGTAGGATCTGTTCCTGTTCATGCTCAGGTACAGAACGTCTAATAACACCATCTACTCCTTCTTTATAAAGATGTGGGTCATCCCAAAAGTAATGTCTCAATCATAGAAAAACTTTTTCTTTTGCTGGTATGTGAAACTAGGTGGTATAAATTTAGCAACAATGTAATTAGCATAATCAGCATACCATGGAGTACTACGAGAAGCATTTATGACATTTAATTGCTCATCAGGAAAGCTATCATCAATAGGTAGTGGGTCATCAAGAACATTTTCTAACCTAGACAAGTTGTCTGCAACGGGGTTCTCAGCTCCCTTTCTATTAACAATATGCAAATCAAATTCTTGTAGCAAGAGAACCCATCTAACAAGTCTAGGTTTAGCATCTTTCTTTTCCATAAGATATTTAATAGCAGCATGATCTGTGTGAATAGTTACTTTAGAATCAACAATATAAGGTCTAAACTTATCACAAGCAAATATGACTGCTAAAAATTCTTTTTAAGAAGTAGCATAATTTCTTTGAGCATTGTCTAGAGTTTTACTAGCATATTGAATAACATTTAATTTCTTATCAACTATTTGCCCTAGAACAGCACCTACAGCATAATCACTAGCATCACACATAATTTCAAAGGGTAAATTCCAATCAGGTGGCTGAACAATAGGTGTAGAGATCAATGCTTTCTTAAGTATTTCAAATACTTCTACACAATCATCATCAAAGACAAATGGTATATCTTTTTGTAATAAATTAGTCAGAGGCCGAGAAATTTTTGAGAAGTCCTTAATGAACCTCCTATAAAATCCGTCGTGACCAAGGAAACTTCTTATAACTTTGATGTCCTTGGGACATGGCATCTTTTCAATAGCATCAACCTTGGCTTTATCAACCTCAATACCTCTTTCAGAAACTTTATGCCCCAAGACAATACCTTCATTAACCATAAAGTGGCACTTTTCCCAATTCAAGACAAGATTAGTTTCTTCACATCTCTGCAAAACTCGATCAAGGTTGCTCAAGCAATCATCAAAAGAGGATCCATAGACGGAGAAGTCGTCCATGAAAACCTCAAAAATCTTTTCACAAAAGTCAGAGAATATAGCCATCATGCATCTTTGAAAGGTAGCAGGTGCATTACATAAACCAAAAGGCATACGTCTATAAGCAAAAGTACCAAAAGGGCAAGTAAAAGTAGTCTTTGATTGATCATTGGCTGACACATGTATTTGAGAGAAACCAGAATAACCATCTAGAAGCAAAAATGTGTATGTTTGGATAATCTTTCTAGCATTTGATCGATAAAAGGTAAGGGGTAATGATCCTTTTTAGTAGCTTTATTTAATTTGCGGAAATTGCCATCCTATAACCTGTAATAATTCTTTGCGGAATCAATTCATCTTTATCATTAGGAATGACGGTAATACCTCCCTTCTTAGGGACACAATGGACATGACTTACCCACTGACTATCAGCAACGGGATAAATTATACCTGCCTCAAGGAGCTTTAGTATTTCTTTTCTTACCACTTCCTTCATCTTAGGATTCAGCCGTCGTTGATGATCACGAAATGGTTTGGCATCTTCCTCCAAATTTATTTTATCTTGACATAGAGTGGGACTAATGCCCTTAAGATCATCAAGAGTATATCCAATAGCAGCACGATGCTTCTTCAGAGTTTTCAACAATCTCTCTTCTTCATGCTCTGAAAGGTTAGCACTAATAATAACAGGATATATCTTCTTTTCATCAAGATAAGCATATTTAAGAGTATCAGGCAATGGTTTAAGCTCAAACACGGGATCACCCTTGGGTGGAGGAGGATCCCCTAGGATTTCAATAGCCAAATTGTGTTTCAGAATTGGTTCCTGTTTAAAGAATACTTCATCTGTTTCCCTTCTTTCATTCATAAACATATCATTTTCACGGTCTAGCAAATATTGTTCTAAAGGATCACTAGGAGGCACGGCAATAGAAGCAAGACCAATAATTTCATCCTTACTAGGCAATTCCTCTTCACGGTGTTGTCTACGAAATTTAGAGAAATTAAACTCATGAGACATATCACCTAGACCAATAGTAACAACATCCTTTTTGCAGTCTATCCTAGCATTAATGGTGTTCAAGAAGGGTCTACCAAATATAATGGGACAAAAGCTATCTTGTGGGGATCCAAGAACAAGAAAATCAGCAGGATATTTAGTTTTCCCACACAAGACTTCAACATCTCTAACAATTCCCATTGGTGAAATAGTATCTCTATTGGCAAGTTTAATTGTGACATCAATATCTTCTAACTCAGCAGGTGCAATATCATGCTTAATTTCTTTGTATAAATCAATAGGTATGGCACTAGCACTAGCACCCATATCACATAAGCCATGATAACAATGATCTCCTATTTTAACAGAAATAACAGGCATGCCTACGACAGGTCTATGTTTATCTTTAGCACAAGGTTTGGCAATTCTAGCAGTTTCCTCATAGAAATAAATAACATGCCCATCAATACTATCAGACAAGAGATCTTTAACAATAGCAATATTAGGTTCAACTTTAATTTGCTCAGGAGGTGTATAAGTTCTAATATTGCTTTTACGAACTACAGTTGAAGCTTTAGCATGATCCTTTATTCTAACAAGGAAAGGTGGTTTCTCAACATAAGAAGTAGGAACAACAGGATCATTATAAGTGATAGTCTTTTCTTCAACTTTAATAGGTGCAACTACTTTTACTTCTATGGGAGCATGATATTTAAACCACTTCTCCTTGGGAAGATCAACATAAGTAGCAAAAGATTCACAGAAAGAAGCTACCATCTCAGAGTCAAGTCCATATTTAGTGCTAAATTTACGGAAAACATCGGTATCCATAAAAGATCTAACACAATCAAACTTAGGTGTCATACCTGACTCCTTACCTTCGTCGAGACCCCAATCTTCAGAGTTGCGTTTAATTCTATCCAATAAATCCCATTTGAATTCAATAGTCTTCATCATAAAAGAGCCAGCACAAGAAGTATCGAGCATGGTGCGATTGTTATCAGAAAGCCGAGCATAAAAACTTCGAATAATTATTTCTCTTGAGAGCTCATGATTGGGGCAAGAATATAACATTGATTTAAGCCTCCCTCAAGCTTGAGCGATGCTTTCTCCTTCGCGAGGACAAAAATTATATATATAATTGCGATCACGATGAACAAGGTGCATAGGATAAAATTTCTGATGAAATTCCAATTTCAATCGTTTGTAGTTCCATGATCCCGTATCATCACATAGCCTATACCATGTCGATGCATCTCCCTTCAAAGATAAAGGGAAGACCTTCCTCTTAATAACATCACCGGGTATACCTGCAAGCTTAAATAATCCACAAACTTCATCCACATATATTAGGTGCTCATCAGGATGCTTTGTTCCATCTCCTGCAAAAGGATTAGCTAGCAGTTTTTCTAACATACCCGAAGGAATCTCAAAGTGAACATTTTCATTCTCATTTTCATTTTCATTTTCAGTAGGTTCAGTAGGTTGAGGAGCAACTCTTTGTTCTACTAGTCGGGGTGAAGATACCCCGAACAAACCCCTCAGAGGATTACTTTCCATAGTAACAAGTGACAGTAAATTTCAGCACACTATATAAATTTATCCTTACCAAATTCCACCTACCAAAGGCGCTTCAGTCCCTGGCAACGGCGCAAGAAAAGAGTCTTGATGACCCACAAGTATAGGGGATCTATCGTAGTCCTTTCGATAAGTAAGAGTGTCAAACCCAACAAGGAGCAGAAGGAAATGATAAGTAGCTTTCAACAAGGTATTCTCTGCAAGTACTGAAATAAGAGGTAACAAATAGTTTTGTGATAGGATAATCTGTAACGAGCAACAAGTAACAAAAGTAAATAAAGTGCAGCAAGGTGGCCCAATCCTTTTTGTAGCAAAGGACAAGCCTGGACAAACTCTTATATAGAGAAAAGCGCTCCCGAGGACACATGGGAATTATCGTCAAGCTAGTTTTCATCACGTTCATATGATTCGCGGTCGGTACTTTGATAATTTGATATGTGGGTGGACCGGTACTTGGGTGATGTTCTTACTTGAACAAGCATCCCACTTATGATGCTCTATTGCAAGAATCCGCAACTACAACAAAAGTATTAAGGTAAACCTAACCATAGCATGAAACATATGGATCCAAATCAGCCCCTTACGAAGCAACACATAAACTAGGGTTTAAGCTTCTGTCACTCTAGCAACCCATCATCTACTTATTACTTCCCAATGCCTTCCTCTAGTCCCAAATAATGGTGAAGTTTTATGTAGTCGACGTTCACATAACACCACTAGGGGATAGACAACATACATCTCATCAAAATATCGAACGAATACCAAATTCACATGACTACTAATAGCAAGACTTCTCCCATGTCCTCAGGAACAAACGTAACTACTCACAAATAGGGGTGGGCATATAAACCGAAAACCGAACGATCGAACCGATTTAACCTGAACCGAAGCCGAAGTGACCGAAACCGAATTGTTCGGTACTATGCTCGGTTAGCAATTCTGAGAAACCGAATTTTGTTCGGTCAATTCAGTCTGCACAGTCTGTCAACCGAATTGACCGAAGCACCGAGGCGTACCACCAATTGTCTGGCGCGTCTCCATAAATTAGTTCCCATTTGTGCGATTTGTGCTACCAGCCAACGAACATCAATTACCCTTGCAAAAGAATCAAATGAATTGATGGCGCGTTAATGTGATTGAGTGGCGAACAGTGCCATAGGCTGGCCGGCTGTCCCGAGATTCCCTCCATGCTTCTCGTCACGTCTACTGGACGCCTGCCTGCCTTTCTTTTTTTATTGAACCTAGCCTAGGTGTTGTTTGTTGTTGCGTGCTGTCTCGCTCAGAGCCTGTTTTTTTCTTTGAGCATAACACATGTTGTTATCCCACACAAACCATATCTCTTAGCCCAGCCGAGACAAATGAGTACAGCAGCCATCCCAACCGGCCAGCCCAACCCGCCAGCTGTTCGGTCTGTTCGGTGCAAAACCGAGTACCGAACCGATCGATGAGGGCACCGAAGCCTCGGTTTTTTTTATTGCTAGAGACCGATCGGTCCACGTTTTCAAGGAACCGAGAAAATTGAAACACCGAAGTACCGAACCGTTCGGTTCGGGGGAACCGAATGCCCAGGCCTACTCACAAAGCATATTCATGTTCATAATCAGAGGGGTATTAATATGCATAAAGGATCTGAACATATGATTTTCCACCAAATAAACCAACTAGCATCAACTACAAGGAGTAATCAACACTACTAGCAACCTACAAGTACCAATCTCAGACTTGGAGACAAGAATTGGATACAAGAGATGAACTAGTGTTTGAGAGGAGATGGTGCTAGTGAAGATGTTGATGGAGATTGCCCTCTCCCGATGAGAGGAGCGTTGGTGATGATGATGGCGATGATTTCCCCCTCCCGGAGGGAAGTGTCCCCGGCAGAACAGCTCTGCCGGAGCCCGAGATTGGTTCCGCCAAGGTTCCGCCTCGTGGCGGCGGAGTCTCGTCCCAAAAGGTTGCTTATGATTTTTCTTCGGACGAAAGACTTCACATAGCAGAAGATGGCCACAGGAGAGCCAACAGGGGGCCCACGAGGCAGGGGGGCGCGCCCTGGGGGGTAGGGCGCGCCCCCACCCTCGTGGACAGGTGGTGGCCCCCCTGACGTATTTCTTCCGGTCTGTATTTTTTATTATTTCCAAAAATAACTTTCGTGGAGTTTCAGGACTTCTGGAGTTGTGCAGAATAGGTCTATAATATTTGCTCCTTTTCCAGCCCAGAATTCCAGCTGCCGGCATTCTCCCTCCTTATGTAAACCTTGTAAAATAAGAGAGAATAGGCATAAGTATTGTGACATAATGTGTAATAACAGCCCATAATGCAATAAATATCGATATAAAAGCATGATGCAAAATGGACGTATCAGAGAGCCGCCGTGGAGATATCGCCCGCGGCGCCGGCTTCGAGGTAGCCGCTCCATGGGGGTGCGGGATGGAGCACCGTGGGCGCCGGGAGGTCGAGTTAAACAGAAGGTGCGACGCGATGAGTGTACAACCTCTTTGGTGACGCCAAGTAGGCCTCGCCTTCCTCCGAGGAGTCGGTGAGGATGATGCGGTTTCGGTGGAGCAGGTTAAGGCGGCGTTGTGGGGACGGAGCACCCGCGATAGACGAGGCGATCGTCGGAGCAGCTCCTTGGAGGTGGAGGATGGGGCGGCTGAACCGGCGGGACGAGGAGATGGACGATGGATCCTCATCCGGCGAGGTGGATGAGGGACGTCGAGCTGTTGCGGTGGATGACGTCATCGGGGAAGAGGCTCCGGCTAGGCAACGGTGAGGTGGCGGCGCAGAGGAGGGTGGGGTTTTGCGGCTGGAGTGCAGAGCTTATGGCGGCCTGGGATTTCGAATGGCGAAAAGGAGGCGATGGGAGGGGGAACCATGACTTAGGGACGCGCTTGTCCAAAATGTAGGGTGTGTTACAAAAGTACCCCCACCGATTTGAACTAGCGGCCCTTTCGGCTCAGGGTTAGAAGGGGGATTTCGCGTGTCAGGATTTGGCAGTTGGAGGGATTTTTCGCGCGCGTTGTAATTTCGGGATAGCAAGGAGCGGGTTGTGAAGGCGCCAGTTTTGGGATCACGATATCTGAATTTTCGAGATATAACAAGGCGCGGGTTGAATTTTCGGGACAACCCTAACGTGTAATATTGTACTTGTACGTACCATATCAATTCGCACTTCCCTCAACGAAAAAATAAAACTATTCACACCACACAAAGAGAGAGTCTTGTCCCGTTTTACTATACAAATGCTATTCAAAGCTACTCCCTCCTTCCATCTATATAGGGCCTAATGCGTTTTTCGAGGCTAACTTTGACCAAATATTAGAGCAATAATATTTGACATGCAACTTACACAAAGCACACCGTTAAATTCGTGTGTGAAAGGAGCTTTCAATGATACAATTTTCACATTTTGCATGTCATGTACTATTAGTCTTGTCAATAGTCAAAGGCGGTCTTAAATAACACATTAGGCCCTATACAGATGGAAGGAGGGAGTATGAATCCATGTTATGTCCAGTTAAATTTTTTCGCTGGCTGTATAATGCATGTAACCTACTCATACCAACATTTTAGTGCATTCCAAATGTCTATACTACCGCTGCAATTCGAACTGAATTTGAATTCGTTTCTCTATTTCAATAAGAATCTACAATCATGATTGTTGCCAACTTCAACCATCATTTGCGTATTACCTTAACAACACACCACATGATTACTATAGAGATAGATATGAACTATTTGAACTATATGAACTCGAATTCAATTTTTTGAATATACTTGATGTTGATTCCAAATAATAGTACATTTGATGTACTAACTATATATTCATAATCTAAACCATGTTGCATATGTACACCGTGTTTATCACACAAAGTATAGTGCCCCGCCCCCCTACATTATGGCAAGTATTTAGCCCCGAGCTGCAAAAGCCACACATTAGCCCAAATTATAATCAATGTTCTATATATTATATGTAGTACTAGCAAGATGGCCATGCGTTCCACGGAACATCAAGATGATTGAGGGGAGGCCTTATTTGCAAATATGGAGAGGGGTGTGGGTATCTTTTTTCAAAATTGCCATAGTTTCCTTCCTATCCGTCAGATATAAATCGGACGGCCTATATTGCAGGATGGTAGGCACACCATCATCAATAACTCTGTTTTTTATAAGAGTAGAGATAAAATATATTATATGTAGTATAACATGTTCATAACCACATCATGCGTATCACCGTTATATATATTCACGCATGCGTCGGTTTAAACCACTATGATAAATTCTTCAAATTTCCGAATTCACTTTTTATAATGAATTATGATATCTATTCGTCTTTTACACCCACACAATCCTCTTATTTTTGTAGCTAGCGCTAACTTTCTCTCGTGCATGCACACGCCCGCATCCCTCTCACCCTCCCTCGGCATTCTCTAACTCCATCGCGCAAATTCGTCTTTTCACTTTAGGTCGTTCACCCATGGTGTGTGTAGGCCCCCCCAGCTCCTTCTTTACGGCACACATCGATCGATATGCCTCTCTAGCCAGGTGTGTCTACCACAAACACAAGCTTCCCCTCTTCTCTTCTCACCGTCCATGCCTCACCCCCACCACTCTTTTCATCGATCTCGTACTCGCACACTCCTTCCCCCCTCGATATAGTATGCCTCTCACACCACCTCTTAGATGCATCCCTCTCTCTCTATCCTTCTCCTCAGGCCTTATTTGCTTCTAACACATACATGCATGTATACTGATCGATCTCGCTACATATACCTAGGTCGACTTTAACTATTTTCCCCTCACCCATCGATCGACATACCTCACAAGTTATGTCTCTCCTTTCTCTGGCAAAGGACGATTGATCTTCCTATGTAGTTACGTCTGCTTACCACAGCCATATCGTCCCCCCTCATCATTCGTGCATGCCTCCTGACCCGTCTCTCACACGCACGTGCACAGACAGGCAGCCGTCCCCTCTCTTATAGATATGGCAGGCGTGCCCTCCGTTAGTCTAGCAAGCCTCTCCCATCATTTGTTAGAAGCAACTCCACCACCATCCCCTCCAACACTCTAGCTCTGTCTCTCTCCCAACCTTTTTCCTCTCCTACACATATGCATGGATGCCGATCGATCTCCCTTAATACATAAGGTAGGCCTCTCTCCTCCTCCACACATATACCAGCCATTGTACCTCTATAGTTAATTTGGTCTTCCCCCCACCACACACCGATAGTCGAGCGTTGTAGGTAGGTATCCATGCCACGGAGACAAACTGCACCCGTCCCCTCTCACATTCCAGTAGGCCAGCCATTCTATATCTTTGACGTGGGCACACACAAATTCGATGGCACTCTTTATTAATCGCGCACGCACATACACACACACATCATCCCTCTCTTCGATTCTATGGATAGCTCAAGCCGATGATACCTCCACTCTCTTCTCGTGGATCGCCCCCTCTATATATATGATATATCCAGGACTCTATTTCACACACATTGCAAATGTTA
>NC_057814.1:26821217-26848330 GCF_018294505.1 Triticum aestivum
TATGTTTGTATCTCTCTCACACAACCCCACGTAGGTGGTGTACGTACACGAAGAGAATAGGTGCACGTACTCACGCTTCGTGCCCAGCCACACCCGCGCAGGTACATGGTGGAGCTCATTTCTGTATGAAATGGCAGCCCACGTGCTAATTTGAACGTGTGTAGCGGTTGTTTACCTACGGAGGTCGTGTACCACGCGTGCACGAAACAAAGTTCGACTTGATGCGTTGGCGCGTTATTTTTAAATAAAGTTATATCGCTCTATGGCACGTACAAAGAATATAAAATGATTTTTATGGAGAAAAAGATAGTCCGCTCCACTATATACAATGGAGCCTGCCTGCCTGGGTTTGTCTCTCTTCAGAGTATCTCACACAAGGCGGCGCCGGCGGAAAGGGAGGATGTGCATCGTTTCTCCGTTTGACGGTGCCGAGGCAGCACGTCCCGATCTGCGGTACCCGCCGTTCTCTCTGACCAAGCTCCGGCGCGGTAGGGCCTATGCCACCTGCTCACTGCTGCAGTATGGGAAGATCCCGCCCACCACCGCTCACCTAGTTACATCCTGACGACCCCCAGGTATCCCCTCCGGCCTTGCTCCACTGCCCGTCTTCCCACGTCGCTGCATGTGGAAAATCTTGCATGTGGATCTTTCATAGTTCTTTGCCCAAAACGTAGCTCGTCCGGCGTACTTTCCATATTGCAATCTCGTCCTCACACCATTTTAGACAAACACAACCGTTTTGTTATCTTCCCTTAGGACAAGGAATATGCTTCTTTTTTGTCATCATATGTGTCATCAACTGTTATTGGCCAGTAATTGTTTCCTTTCTACCTCTTTTTTCCAAACAGGGCTATCCATTTCACCTCGTTGCTATTGCGACCTTTTGGTGAACTGCACAAATCACTTTTTGTTAAGAGTGTTTTGTGCAGTTGTACTAAAATGTCACACGGGCAACGTCTCTACATTTCAGTACGACTGCACAAAGGGAGATTGGTTTTGCTCTATCCTCCTCATCCAACTCCGAGCCTAATCTTCTCCAACTATGAGCCTAATCTTCTCCAACTATTTGCTTAATCTTCTCCAACTAGTTAATCTTAAGAGAGACTGCAAAGGTGACCGGCTTCTATTTGTGTGTTTATTGTTTCATCAGCAGTCCTCTATTATTGTAATCACACTTAATATCTTTGGAACAGAGACGCTCAACTCTATTTTAGTGGAACTGCACAAAATGATCGGAATGTTGCATGCTCCAGACGGCTACTTTTTTCCCAACATGCCTTGTTGATTTAGACAGAGCTGGGGGGACATTGCTGCCAATGAAAGCATGGATCAATTTTAATTTAACACCTTCTCACAACTTTGTCTTTAGTTGTGATGTAAATATTAGCTCTGAACTGCTAATCATTGAGATGCATTAGCAAGGAAGTTAGTTTCTTATTGTTTCCGAAAGAGCATCGATGGCAAGACACATGAAACAAAAGCTGAAAGCTCAGAGCATTGTACAATTTCATGTCGCTGGAAAATTATTTGCATAGTACGTCAATTATGTAAACAAATGCTGGAAGTTTGATAGCACTGCCAGAAGCCTCTTCAGCATCCGGGTCCATGTGCCATGCACAAAATTATACTCCTCCGTTCCTAAATATTTGTCTTTTTACAAATTTCAAATGGACATATTTTAGAGTGTAGATTCACTCATTTTTCTTCGTATGTAGTCACCCGTTGAAATCTCTAGAAAGACAAATACTCCAGAGTATATTTAAGAACCGAGGGAGTAGTGCACAACCGCATGGGAGACTCAGCCCGGTCGTTGCGCCGCATTAATAGTGAGTAATGAGCAGTCAAATCATAAGCCCCACCTTTCCCACTGTAAGTTGCTCGGAAGAAGCAACCATCAATACGCTCTTCTTTGAATCCACTTATACTACTCCAGCCGTCACTGTTTATAGAGCGCGCTTCAAAAAAAATCTCTGGGACCAAGGCGACTAGCGATCAGCCTAAAAAAAAAGCATTGGTAGTTATAGCACGGCGTCTATTACTAGAGGAAATAATGCATACACACATGCATGGAGTGCTTCACCCCGGGTACACACATGCATGCACTTACTCCACTCCGTGGTATATCGAGAGAAAATTGTGGACTTGATTGCGATTACCATGCCCTAATTAATTGAGCATTAAACCAAATGCGTCTAAAGTCTCTCTGGTGGTGGAAATGCATGGAGAGAAATGCATCAGAATGAAGCGCGCCCTGTAAACTGCAACGGAGGGAGGAGTAGTATGAAGGTGCAAAACCAAGTACGCGTATGGCCAGTCGGTCAACGCACTTCCTCTTGGCATATCACTGACAAGTGGGACCGTAGTGTGAGCAAACCGATCTCAATTAACGGCAAAATGGCCAACCCACCGTTCCTTGAGAGAGACGAGGAGCGAGAACACACAGACGGGCTCGCATGGAGGCCAAGATATATTCGAGCATGGTTGATCGATATCATCATTACATGTTCGCTGTTTTTTAATACTACTATTGGGCTTCCGTTTTCCGCCCTTCTCCCAATAAATGTGTTCTTTATCAGAGATTAAAATAAAATAAGAGTACAGACGCTCCACCATGCGGTTCTAGTAGTAGTAGTACTCGTACTACTAAACCTTGCGCTTGGCTCTTCGCCTCTTCATGAAGTCGAACAATGATGGTACTCCGCATGTTTGGTACTACAGTGTATGCATCTGGCAATCTGACACCGAATGAACTGATGCATGTCCACGGCCTGGGCGAGGGTAGGTTGCATTAGTCAAAAGGCGTAAGCGAGCTTCAACTTGTCCTGCAAGCTTCTCCTTGTTCTGCGAGTTGACGGGACACACCAAAAAGTAGTGCTAGTCCATACTCCCTCCTTTCTGGTTAATATGGCTTAATCTTTTTTGCGGGTAAATGAGAGAGCTTTATTCATATATAAGCATTCTTAGGACGAGCAGCCAAGAGACTGGTCACTAGGAAGCGAGGTACCCCGCAAAAGTACAAGAAGGAAGCGAGTTGTTTCATCAAGCCAGCTCTCGGCCACATTCAAAGTGCAGCAAGCACGGTTCGCACAAAGATGCGCCGCAAGGTTTGCTGACTTGTTTACATGCTGAATAACAAAAAAAGAAGAAATATTACCAAGCGCTCCTATTTGTAACAGGATATGAGCCAGAATTAAGCGAGAATTGTGGCGAGTGTTCCATGCAATCAACTTCCATTATCGCATGCGAGAACCCTCGAAGAGAACCAACCGTGTTAAAGATTGCTTTATCACATTTTAAAATATAATAAGAGTGCAGACGCTCCTCCATCCGGTTCCTAGTAGTAGTACATACCTCTATAGTAGTAGTACTAGTACTAGTAAAGTTTGCGCTTGGCTGTTCGCCTCTTCAGGAAGTCGAACAATAATAGTACTAGTATAGTGTATGCTTCTGGCAATCTGACACCGAATTAACTGTTGCACGTCCACCTCCTGAGTGAGGGAGAGCTTGCATTAGTCAATAGTTTCTCCTTGTCCTGCGAGCCACCGCACGCAAGCTTCTCCCGTCCTGCAAGCTTCTCCTCGTTCGACAAGTTGACGGGACACAACAAAGTAATGCTAGTCCATACCGCCTCCTTTCCGGTTAATATGGCTTAATTTCAAATGAGATAAATACACTGTCTGTCACTGTACATTTGTATACGGTCAGTGGACTTCATAATACGCTCATTGCGCTCAATATATACATTTTCCGATGTTTATATGGTCACTAGCTCACCCTGACTGAGTATGTATGTGCATGCACGTGTAGGTTGAGCACTTGAGCGTGACCGTGTGTGTTTCATCGTGTGCTCGGACATGCATGCATTAGGGCGTCACGTGCATTTTTGCGTCCATGTGTACGTGTGACTGTTGCATGCATGCACGAGGTTGTAGGCCCTCACATTCACATGTTCATAAGTCAATGCTCTGTCAAAACGTTGCATGCAAGGTTTAATCATTCATTGTTCACGCATGCATTCCCGATATTAATACGTTGGTAAAGACAATTTCTTCAGGAAAGCGAACCCATGAATTGAGTACAAAGGGGACCAATAAGGCGGAACGGAGGGAGTACCAGTAGTGAACCGGAAGGAGAGAGTAGGTACTAGTAGTACTACGTAACAACGTGCAGTAACAAAATTCCTCTATGGGCATCCTGTCTACGCGTCATGCAAGAAAATATAGATAAGTACAAGTGAGACTCAAGAATGGTCATACACATAGGGGGAGTACGTGTAGGGGCCACTAAGGAGCAGTCAAATCACACAGTAAGTTAGTCGGAAGAAGCAACCATCATTTCACTCTTCAATGACACGTACATAATATAAAATGGTTGATATGGAGAGAAAAAGAAAACCACTATATATACACTAGTAGGAGCCTAAGCTACAAGCCTGCTAGCTTGGGTTGCTCTCTTCACACGCATAGAATGACGGTGGCCACACCGCTGGTCACATATCCGGCTTGATCCCGCCGCTGGGGCAAGGGAACAATGTTCTGCATAGACGCGGTCGACATCGGCGAGGGAGAAAACCCATAGTCGGTGCGTCCCAATCGGGGGTCCCCGCGGTATGGGCTGATGCCGCGTGATGTCTACTACGCAACCTTCTTCTTGTATACGTTGTTGGGCCTCCAAGTGCAGAGGTTTGTAGGACAGTAGCAAATTTCCCTCAAGTGGATGACCTAAGGTTTATCAATCCGTGGGAGGCGTAGGATGAAGATGGTCTCTCTCAAGCAACCCTGCAACCAAATAACAAAGAGTTTCTTGTGTCCCCAACACACCCAATACAACGGCAAATTGTATAGGTGTACTAGTTCGGCAAAGAGATGGTGATACAAGTGCAATATGGATGGTAGATATAGGTAACTAATGATTAAAGTGAGCACAAACGGTATTGCAATGCTAGGAAACAAGGCCTAGGTTCATACTTTCACTAGTGCAAGTTCTCTCAACAATAATAACATAATTGGATCATATAACTATCCCTCAACATGCAACAAAGAGTCACTCCAAAGTCACTAATAGAGGAGAACAAACGAAGAGATTATGGTAGGGTACGAAACCACCTCAAAGTTATTCTTTCGGATCGATCTATTCAAGAGTCCGTAGTAAAATAACATGAAGCTATTCTTTCCGTTCGATCTATCATAGAGTTCGTACTAGAATAACACCTTAAGACACAAATCAACCAAAACCCTAATGTCACCTAGATACTCCAATGTCTCTTCAAGTATCCGTGGGTATGATTATACGATATGCATCACACAATCTCAGATTCATCTATTCAAACCAACACAAAGTACTTCAAAGAGTGCCCCAAAGTTTCTACCGGAGAGTCAAGACAAAAATGTGTGCCAACCCCTATGCATAGGTTCATGGGCGGAACCCGCAAGTTGATCACCAAAACATACATCAAGTAGATCACGTGATATCCCATTGTCACCACAGATAAGCACATGCAAGACATACATCAAGTGTTCTCAAATCCTCAAAGACTCAATCCGATAAGATAACTTCGAAGGGAAAACTCAATCCATTACAAGAGAGTAGAGGGGGAGAAACATCATAAGATCCAACTATAATAGCAAAGCTCGCAATACATCAAGATCGTATCGTCTCAAGAACACGAGAGAGAGAGAGAGAGAGAGAGAGAGAGAGATCAAACACATAGCTACTGGTACATACCCTCAGCCCTGATAACCCACAAGTATAGGGGATCGCAACAGTTTTCGAGGGTAGAGTATTCAACCCAAATTTATTGATTCGACACAAGGGGAGCCAAAGAATATTCTCAAGTATTAGCAGTTGAGTTGTCAATTCAACCACACCTGGATAACTTAGTATCTGTAGCAAAGTATTTAGTAGCAAAGTAGTATGATAATAGTGGTAACGGTAACAAAAGTAACAGTAGCAAAAGTAATATTTTTGGTATTTTGTAGTGTTTGTAACAGTAGCAACGGAAAAGTAAATAAGCGAAGAACAATATGTGAAAAGATCGTAGGCATTGGATCGGTGATGGAGAATTATGCCGGATGCGGTTCATCATGTAACAATCATAACATAGGGTGACACAGAACTAGCTCCAATTCATCAATGTAATGTAGGCATGTATTCCGAATATAGTCATACGTGCTTATGGAAAAGAACTTGCATGACATCTTTTGTCCTACCCTCCCGTGGCAGCGGGGTCCTAATGGAAACTAAGGGATATTAAGGCCTCCTTTTAATAGAGTACCAGAACAAAGCATTAGCACATAGTGAATACATGAACTCCTCAAACTAAGGTCATCACCGGGAGTGGTCCCGATTATTGTCACTTCGGGGTTGCCGGATCATAACACATAGTAGTTGACTATAGACTTGCGAGATAGGATAGAACTCACATATATTCATGAAAACATAATAGGTTCAGATCTGAAATCATGGTACTCGGGCCCTAGTGACAAGCATTAAGCATAGCAAAGTCATAGCAACATCAATCTCAGAACATAGTGGATACTAGGGATCAAACCCTAACAAAACTAACTCGATTACATGATAGATCTCATCCAACCCATCACCGTCCAGCAAGCCTACGATGGAATTACTCACGCACGACGGTGAGCATCATGAAATTGGTGATGGAGGATGGGTGATGATGACGATGGCGACGAATCCCCCTCTCCGGAGCCCCGAACGGACTCCAGATCAGCCCTCCCGAGAGGTTTTAGGGCTTGGCGGCGGCTCCGTATCGTAAAATGTGATGAATCCTTCTCTCTGATTTTTTTCTCCCCGAAAGTGAATATATGGAGTTGGAGTTGAGGTCAGTGGAGCGTCAGGGGGCCCACGAGGTAGGGGGGCGCGCCCCCCACCCTCGTGGATAGGGCGTGGGCCCCTGACATGGATTTTTCTTCCAGTACTTTTCTTATTTTCCAAATAGGTGTTCCGTGGAGTTTCAGGTCATTCCGAGAACTTTTGTTTCTGCACATAAATAATACCATGGAAAGTCTGCTGAAAATAGCGTCAGTCCGGGTTAGTTCCATTCAAATCATGCAAGTTAGAGTCCAAAACAAGGGCAAAAGTGTTTGGAAAAGTAGATACGACGGAGACGTATCAACTCCCCCAAGCTTAAACCTTTGCTTGTCCTCAAGCAATTCAGTTGATAAACTGAAAGTGATAAAGAAAAACTTTTACAAACTCTGTTTGCTCTTGTTGTTGTAAATATGTAAAGCCAGCATTTAAGTTTTCAGCAAAGATTATGACTAACCACATTTGCAATAACTCTTAGGTCTCATGTTTACTCATGTCAATGGCATAATCAACTAGCGACCATAATAATAAATCTCGGATGACAATACTTTCTCAAAACAATCATAATATGATATAACAAGATGGTATCTCGTTAGCCCTTTTTGAGACCACAAAACATAAGTGCAGAGCACCTTTAAAGATCAAGGACTGACTAGACATTGTAATTCATGGTAAAAGAGATCCAATCATAGTCATACCCAATATAAATTAATAGTGATGGATGCAAATGACAGCTGCGCTCTCCAGCTAGTGCTTTTTAATAAGAGGTTGATGACTCAACATAAAAGTATATAGATAGGCCCTTCGCAGAGGGAAGCAGGGATTTGTAGAGGTGCCAGAGCTCGGTTTTGAAATAGAGATAAATAATATTTTGAGCGGCATACTTTCATTGTCAACATAACAACCAAGAGATGGTGATATCTTCCATGCTACACACATTATAGGCGGTTCCCAAAAAGAATGGTAAAGTTTATACTCCCCCTCCACCAACAAGCATCAATCCATGGCTTGCTCGAAACAACGAGTGCCTCCAACTAGCAACAGTCCCAGGGGGAGTTTTGTTTGCAATTATTTTGATTTAGTTTGCATAAAGCATGGGACTGGGCATCCCGGTGACCAGCCATTTTGTCATGAGTGCGGAGCGGAGTCCACTCCTCTTGAGAATAACCCGCCTAGCATGGAAGATAAGGGCAGCCCTAGTTGATACATGAGCTATTCGAGCATACAAAACAGAATGTTTATTTGAAGGTTTAGAGTTTGGCACATACAAATTTACTTGGAATGGCAGGTAGATACCGCATATAGGAATGTATTGTGGACTCATATGGAATAACTTTGGGGTTTAAGGGATTGGATGCGCAAGCAGTATTCCCGCTTAGTACAAGTGAAGGCTAGCAAAAGACTGGGAAGCGACCAACTAGAGAGCGACAACAGTCATGAACATGCATTAAAATTAATAGACATTGAGTACAAGCATGAGTAGGATATAATCCACCATGAACATAAATATCGTGAAGGCTATGTTGATTTTGTTTCAACTACATGTGTGAACATGTGCCAAGTCGAGTCACTTAAATCATTCGAAGGAGGATACCACCCCACTATACCACATCACAACCATTTTAATAGCATGTTGGCACGCAAGGTAAACCATTATAACTCATAGCTAATCAAGCATGGCACGAGCAACTATGATCTCTAATTGTTATAGCAAACATGTTTATTCATAACAAGCTGAATCAGGAACGATGAACTAATCATATTTACAAAAACAAGAGAGGTCGAGTTCATACCAGCTTTTCTCATCTCAGTCAGTCCATCATATATCGTCATAATTGCCTTTCACTTGCACGTCCGAATGAAGTGAATAATAATAAGAGTGCGCGTGCATTGGACTAAGCTGGAATCTGCGAGCATTCAATAAACAGGAGAAGACAGGGCAATATGGGCTCTTGGTTAAATCAACAATAATGCATATAAGGGCCACTTCAACAATTTAATTATGGTCTTCTCCTATCGACCCCCAAAGAAAAGAAAAGAAATAAAACTATTTACACGGGAAAGCTCCCAAGAAGCAAAAGAAGAACAAGAAATCTTTTGGGTTTTCTTTTTAATTATTACTACTACAGCAAGAAAAGTAAACTAGCTGAAAGCTACACTAATTTTTTTGGTTTTTCTTAATGTTTATCAAACACACAAGAACAAAGCAAGAAAAAGAAAAAGAGTATGAACACCGATATCTAGCAATGAGTGTGTGTAAGCATAAATGTAATGTTGGTGGGAAATACGCCATAGTTGTAGCCGGGGTCGTACTGAGATGAAGAAGACTCTGATTGCCATTGGTTGGAAATCATCTCCGGATCCCACTGGTAGTTAGACTGTCGTGGAGGTTCAAATTGTGGTTCCGGCTCCGTGGCTGGTGTAGTGTTCCGGTAGGCGTGAATGGCCGCCAACGGAACGAGGTACGGACTGATGACGTTGGTCGCGGAGGAAGTCGGTGAGGCCAGCATTCTCAGCCAATGAATAGAAATCATCATAAATCCCGACTTCTCTCAAGAAATCATCAGAAGGCCATTCACACGGCCGAACCTCCGCGGTGCGAGGAAAATTATATTTGGGCCTTTGTGCTTCTTCACTTTGCTTTTCCTTCGAGCTTTGGCTCGATGAGCCCCTCAAAAATCTCTTCATTATTTTCTGAAAATTTCTGAAATTTTTAGTAACTTCAAACAAAAGTGAACCAAGCTCAATAAAATTGATAGCAACTACTCCTACAAGTGCCTAGAGCCTATATCAAGCATTAGAACTACTTGGAACCATATAAATTTGACATGCAAGCTCAAGAACATGGTCACCTAGGCAGCACAAATTTGCAATGAATAAAGCACTAGTACAAAAACTAATTGGACCAATGTAGTCACATACCAAGGAACAATCCCCTCAAGCAGTTTTGTGAGAGGTGCTTTGAGCAAGGAGATCGAAAATCGCAGCAAAATGAGCTAGAACTCGTGCTTGAGCTGGATATTAGTGTTTGTGGGAGGAAGGAGTGTGTGGGTGCTGGAATAAGTGGAGGGGAGCCACCGTGGGCCCACGAGGCAGGGGCGCGCCCAGGGGGTAGGGCGCGCCCTCCACCCTCGTGGTCAGGTGCTTGCCCCTCCTGCTGTGTTCTCAGTGCCAGATATTCTCAAATATTCTAGAAAAAATCATATTCCATTTTCAGGGCATTTGGAGAACTTTTATTTTTGGGGTATTTTTATATTGCACAGATAAATCAGAAAACAGATAGAAAAATACTATTTTTACTTTATTTCAACTAAATAACAGAAAGTAGAAGGAGGGTACAGAAAGTTCTGCCTTCTAGTTTCATCCATCTCATGCTCATCAGAAAGAATCCACTAACAAGGTTGATCAAGTCTTGTTAACAAACTCATTCTGAATAACATGGAACCGGAGAAATTTCGAATAACACTATGTTACCTCAACGGGGATATGCACATACCCTATAATAAGAATATCATATTTCTTCTTGACAATAGGAAGAGGAAATTCAAAACCTCCAAATATAATCGATGGAATTTTTCCAATAGAGTTGATACTATGAACTTGAGGTTGTTTCCTCGGAAAGTGTACCGTATGCTTATTACCATTAACATGAAAAGTGACATTGCCTTTATTGCAATCAATAACAGCCCCTGCAGTATTCAAAAACGGTCTTCCAAGAATAATAGACATACTATCGTCCTCGGGAATATCAAGAATAACAAAGTCCGTCAAAATAGTAACGTTTGCAACCACAACAGGCACATCCTCACAAATACCGACAGGTATAGCAGTTGATTTATCAGCCATTTGCAAAGATATTTTAGTAGGTGTCAACTTATTCAAGTCAAGTCTACGATATAAAGAGAGAGGCATAACACTAACACCGGCTCCAAGATCACATAAAGCAGTTTTAACATAGTTTCTTTTAGTGGAGCATGGTATAGTAGGTACTCCTGGATCTCCTAGTTTCTTAGGTATTCCACCCTTAAAAGTATAATTAGCAAGCATGGTGGAAATTTCAACTTCCGGTATCTTCCTTTTATTAGTAACAATATCTTTCATATACTTAGCATAAGGGTTCATTTTGAGCATATCAGTCAATCGCATACGTAAAAAGATAGGTCTAATCATTTCAGCAAAGCGCTCAAAATCCTCATCATCCTTTTTCTTGGATGGTTTGGGAGGAAAAGGCATGGGTTTCTGAACCCATGGTTCTCTTTCTTTTCCATGTTTCCTAGAAACAAAGTCTCTCTTATCATAGCGTTGATTCTTTGATTGTGGGTTATCAAGATCAATAGCAGGTTCATTTCTACATCATTGCCATTACTAGGTTGAGCATCATCATGAACATCATCATTAACATTTTCATTAGGTTCATGTTCATTACCAGATTGTGTTTCAGCGTCAGAAATAGAAATATCATTTGGATTCTCATGTGGTTCAGCAATAGGTTCACTAGAAGCATGCAAAGTCCTATCATTTTTCTTTTTCTTTTTAGAAGGACTAGGTGCATCAATATTATTTCTCTGAGAATCTTCTTCAATTCTCTTAGGGTGGCCTTCAGGATACAAAGGTTCCTGAGTCATCTTACCAGTTCTAGTAGCCACTCTAATAGCATAATCATTTTTCTTACTATTTAATTCATTAAGCAAGTCATTTTGAGCTTTAAGTACTTGTTCTACTTGAGTGGTAACCATAGAAGCATGTTTAGTAATGAGTTTAAGTTCACCTTTAACTCTAGACATATAATCACCCAAGTGTTCAAGCGTATCGGAATTGTATTTCAACTGTCTACCAAAATAAGCATTGAAGTTTTCTTGTTTGACAATAAAATTATCAAACTCTTCTAAGCATTGTCTAGCGGACTTATAGTGAGGAATATCACCTTCATCAAATCTATAGAGAGAATTTACCTTTACTACCTGTGTCGGGTTATCAAGACCATGAGGTTCTTCAATAGGTAATGGATTAAGATCACATGTTTCTTCATCAGGCGGTAAATTAAGACCGTGTATTTCTTCAATAGGAGGTAAATTCTTAACATCTTCAGCTTTAATACCTTTCTCTTTCATAGATTTCTTTGCCTCTTGCATATCTTCAGGACTGAGAAATAGAACACCTCTCTTCTTCGGAGTTGGTTTAGGAATAGGCTCAGGAATTGGCTCAGGAGCTGGCTCAGGAAGTGTCCAATTATTTGCATTTCTCAACATATTATTCAATAGAATTTCAGCTTCATCTGGTGTTCTTTCCCTGAAAACGGAACCAGCACAACTATCCAGGTAATCTCTGGAAGCATCGGTTAGTCCATTATAAAAGATATCAAGTATTTCATTTTTCTTAAGAGGATGATCAGGCAAAGCATTAAGTAACTTGAGAAGCCTCCCCCAAGCTTGTGGGAGACTTTCTTCTTCAATTTGCACAAAATTGTATATTTCCCTCAAAGCAGCTTGTTTCTTATGAGCAGGGAAATATTTAGCAGAGAAGTAATAAATCATATCCTGGGGACTACGCACACAACCAGGATCAAGAGAATTAAACCATATCTTAGCATCACCCTTTAATGAGAACGGAAATATTTTAAGGATATAAAGATAGCGAGATCTCTCATCATTAGTGAACAGGGTGGCTATATCATTTAATTTAGTAAGACGTGCCACAACAGTTTCAGATTCATAGCCATGAAAAGGAACAGATTCAACCAAAGTAATTATATCAGGATCAACAGAGAATTCATAATCCTTATCAGTAACACAGATAGGTGAAGTAGCAAAAGCAGGGCCAGGTTTCATTCTAGCATTAAGAGATTGCTGCCTCCATTTAGCTAATAACCTCTTGAGCTCATATCTATCTTTGCAAGCTAAAATAGCTAAAGCAGCTTCTTTTTCAAAAATATAACCCTCAGGAATAACAGGCGAGTCTTCATCAGCACTTTCATCAATATAACCAGTTTCAATAATTTCTTTCTCTCTAACCCTAGCAATTTGTTCATCGAGAAATTCAATAAGTGGCACAGTAGCATCAAGCATAGAAATAGTTTCATCATAAGTATCATGCATAGCAGAAGTGGCATCATCAATAACATGTGACATATCAGAACGAATAGCAGAAGCAGGTTTAGCTGTCGCAAGCTTACTCAAAACAGAAGGTGAATCAAGTGCAGAGCTAGATGGCAGTTCCTTACCTCCCCTCGTAGTTGAGGGATAAATTGTTGTCTTAGCGTCTTTCAAGTTCTTCATAGTGACCAGCAGATATAAATCACAAGTGACTTAAAGAATAGAGCTATGCTCCCCGGCAACGGCGCCAGAAAATAGTCTTGATAACCCACAAGTATAGGGGATCGCAACAGTTTTCGACGGTAGAGTATTCAACCCAAATTTATTGATTCAACACAAGGAGAGCCAAAGAATATTCTCAAGTATTAGCAGTTGAGTTGTCAATTCAACCACACCTGGATAACTTAGTATCTGCAGCAAAGTATTTAGTAGCAAAGTAGTATGATAGTAGTGGTAACGGTAACAAAAGTAACAGTAGCAAAAGTAATATTTTTGGTGTTTTGTAGTGTTTGTAACAGTAGCAACGGAAAAGTAAATAAGCGAAGAACAATATGTGAAAAGCTCGTAGGCATTGGATTGGTGATGGCGAATTATGCCGGATGCGGTTCATCATGTAACAATCATAACATAGGGTGACATAGAACTAGCTCAAATTCATCAATGTAATGTAGGCATGTATTCCGAATATAGTCATACGTGCTTATGGAAAAGAACTTGCATGACATCTTTTGTCCTACCCTCTCGTGGCAGCGGGGTCCTAATGGAAACTAAGGGATATTAAGGCCTCCTTTTAATAGAGTACCGGAACAAAGGATTAGCACATAGTGAATACATGAACTCCTCAATCTAAGGTCATCATCGGGAGTGGTCCCGATTATTGTCACTTCGGGTTGCCGGATCATAACACATAGTAGGTGACTATAGACTTGCAAGATAGGATCAAGAACTCACATATATTCATGAAACCATAATAGGTTCAGATCTGAAATCATGGCACTCGGGCCCTAGTGACAAGCATTAAGCATAGCAAAGTCATAGCAACATCAATCTCAGAACATAGTGGATACTAGGTATCAAACCCTAAACAAACTAACTCGATTACATGATAGATCTCATCCAACCCATCGCCGTCAAGCAAGCCTACGATGGAATTACTCACGCACGGCGGTGAGCATCATGAAATTGGTGATGGAGGATGGCTGATGATGACGATGGCGACGAATCCCCCTCTCCGGAGCCCCGAACGGACTCCAGATCAGCCCTCCCGAGAGGTTTTAGGGCTTGGCGGCGGCTCCGTATCGTAAAACACGATGAATCCTACTCTCTGATTTTTTTTCTCCCCGAAAGTGAATATATGGAGTTGGAGTTGAGGTCGGTGGAGTGTCAGGGGGCCCACGAGGTAGGGGGCGCGCCCCCCACCCTCGTGGACAGGGTGTGGGCCCCCTGACATGGATTTTTCTTCCAGTATTTTTCTTATTTTCCAAATAGGTGTTCCGCGGAGTTTCAGGTCATTCCGAGAACTTTTATTTCTGCACATAAATAACACCATGGAAAGTTTGCTGAAAACAGCGTCAGTCCGGGGTAGTTCCATTCAAATCATGCAAGTTAGAGTCCAAAACAAGGGTAAAAGTGTTTGGAAAAGTAGATACGACGGAGACGTATCAAGCCCCGAGGGTGAATTACTCCCTCCTCGTCATGGAGAGCGCCGGGATGATGAAGATGGCCACTGGTGAGGGATCCCCCCTCCGGCAGGGTGCCGGAACAGGGTCCTGATTGGTTTTTGGTGGCTATAGAGGCTTGCGGCGGCGGAACTCGCGATCTATTCTGTTCCCCGATGGTTTTAGGGTATATGGACATATATAGGCGAAAGAAGTCGGTCAGGGGAGCCACGAGGGGCCCACGAGGGTGGGGGGCGCGACCAGGGGGGCAGGCACACCTCCCTGCCTCGTGGCCACCTCGTTGCTTCCCTGACGTACACTCCAAGTCTCCTGGATTGCTTCCGTTCCAAAAATAACTCTCCCGAAGGTTTCATTCCGTTTGGACTCCGTTTGGTATTCCTTTTCTTCGAAACACTGAAACAAGCGAAAAAACAGAAACTGGCATTGGGCTTTGGGTTAATAGGTTAGTCCCAAAAATAATATAAAAGTGTAAAATAAAGCCCATAAACATCCAAAACAGATAAGATAATAGCATGGAACAATCAAAAATTATAGATACATTGGAGACGTATCACCGCGTCCCAACCGCGCTTCTAGCTATAGCCTGGCGTCCCAGGTAGGACATCTTCCTTTTGGAGCCGGCTTGCTCCACTGCCGCAGCTACGCATCTCCATGTCAATCTTTCTCTACTTCTACCGGCTTCTATTTGTGATGAGTTTATGTCTCATGAACTAGTTCCAGTACTATTATTCTAATCACACTTCTTCAATATCTTTGCCATCATGGATGCTCAGCTCGATTTTAGTGGAACTGCACAAAAGCATCGTATGATCCGAGGGTGCCAGTCGTCTTTCCTTTGACAGGCTCTACCTAGCCAGAAAATTACATCATGTTTAGGTTTTAGAGTTTAAGTCGTAGTGACCCCATCAGTAGTTTTTCTTTTGTACACGCTTTCACAACTTTTGTCTTTAGTTGTGAAGTAAATATTGGCTATGATCTGTGAATCATTGAGATGCATCAGCATGCGTGTTAGTTTTCCTTTGCATTTGATGGTATGTTGTAACGGGGCAACCTTGGAGTAGGAATGAAAATGGAGTGGAAAGTTTCCGTTTTTCCGGAGAAAAAATGGAAATGGATAGAAACCAACGTTTTGTTTCGTTGGATCGCGCCATCGAGCAAAACCAACGTTTAAATCACGTATGTCGCGTTCGTGTCTCACCCTCCTCCACGGCTCCACCCCACATGGTCGCTCGGCATGCCACTCACCGCAAACCGAGTATACGATAACTTTCCCGCCTGCTTGTCGATGGATCGCGCCATGGAGTACTAGCATTACTGGAAGAGATTGACGAGTTGGGGGAGGACAGCTAGCTGCAGCACGGACTCCCAAGAACTTTTTACATGCATGTTGTGGCCGGCTATTGCGACCTTTGAACGCAGAGCAGTCGCGTGCACCGGGAAGCGGCGCGGGCGACGCTCTCTCGGCCGGTGCGCCGCTTCAATGCCGGCGCTAGTGAGAGGTCGCATCCGCTCTGACCGGGCATGAATGCGGCACTAACCGTTTCGGGCGGGAAGCACGCGCGGGTGATGAAGAGGGTTCGGGTTGGTCAGGAGCAGGCGTGGCAGCGGTCCGGACGCCCGCAAACAAGAGATGATGTACGTTAACATTGCTGCGTATATAATTAACAACGTAAATATTGTGCCAGTTGGACAAATATGATTGGAGATGGAGATGGAGATGGAGATGGAGATGGAGATGGAATTTTACGTAAAGACGGATATGCGTGTCTATATCTATGTGTGTGTGCGCGACGACTCTCGCGACCTGGAAGCGGGGGCGTGTTTTTGATTGAGTTTTCTTTCTTGGTACATTAAAAAAATTGTCCGCCAGTTTTCGTTTCTTTTTTCGGGAACGCACGTATTCTATTTAAAACCACAGCTATGGAGAGATTTCTTTACTCCATTGTATATATAGCCTCTTGTTTGATAGGGTTTCTCGCCTCTCACTCTCTCACCCTCTCCATATCAAAACAAGATGACAGTGTCCACTCTATCTCTCTCCTCACCGGTGGTCACAGATCCGACCGAATCCCGTTCGCTGCGGGAGGTGAGGAGGTGCAGCGTTGACGTTGTCGCCGTCGGCGATGGAGGAAGCCGATGCGCACCGTCCTCTCGGAGCCGGCGCTGGCGCAGACGAAAGTCCTCCGCGCCCTTGTTTGCTGCCGTCGTGTGGGCACATCCCGCCCGCCAGCATAAGCGACATCTCGCCCAGCTGAGGTATAACTTCTTGTACTGGTGCAGCTCCCCAGGTCACTGCTTGCGGGTTTTATTCTATGCGACTACTCCCCAGCTCCCCATGTACAGTAGCTAGGGTTCGTCGGCTAGTCCAACATCACCTACTATTATAGAGGAAATGCCACTTGAAAAGTTGTGCTGGTTTATGCCTTGGTGGAGGTATACATGTTGTTTCGACAAAAATTACATGGTGGTTGTGCGGTCATTGTCCATATGCTCAAATTGCTGCTGCTAATCTAATACTATCACTGGTTAAATGAAGAAATGCTTTTTTTCTCGGGTATCCTGGTTTAGTTCCCATCAAGATAATCATGATTCTTCTATTTGTTGGTGTATTTTTCATTAATTCTTATTGACAATTGAGATGTCGCGGTTAATCTGGTACCACTGCCAAAACAAAGTAACAACACTATATCCCTTTTTTATATTTTTGCAAACAGCGATGCGTATCTCCATACCTGGGCATGTCTTCCTCAATTTTAGTGGAACTGCACAAAATTGGATGGCCATTGTTGTTCCGCCTCACTGTCCTCTGCCACGTGGTTCTTCCTTCCTCGAGCTTGATTACTAAGAAGAAACAGACCACAGTGAGGATTTTTCGAACTTCATAGGTGCCTCAGCCAAACTTGATGCCAAATGGATGATGCATCACCACGATGACCTATCGATGCTCATGGTTGCGCCTCATGGTTGCATCGGCTAGTGAAGCTGATCGATTTTCCAGGAAAAACAAGTTGTCTTCCATCAGTGCTTTTTGCTTGTTACCCACAAAGATGATATCCTTCATCAGTTCACCTTGGTTGCGTTGGAGACGCAGTCGTCTTTCACATTGGTGCAATTTTATCACACAATTGGCTATGAACCAAATGTTTCCTCGAAGAAGGATCGATGTTTGTACTAAGAGCATAAGTTTTGTATTGATTTCTAAGCCTTCTCACAACTTTGTATTCAGCTCCCCTGTAATTTTATTTGTCCAGCTATTAACTTTGATTAAAAATGGTGTGGACTAAAAACCCGGATGGACGTAGTAGCCCTCCATTTTTATTTACTTTGCATATTAGATTTGACTGAAGTCAAACTTTGTAAAGTTTGACCAAGTTTAGGCCGAACACAACAAACCATAATTATTGAGAGAGGGCAAACTGTACATACTCTCAAACCTTTCTGTTAATTGAAATTAAAATTCTTTATTTGTACACACTCTCACACATTTCCGATAATTTGGCGCATGTGTGGTTGTTCACTTAAGGGAGGGTAGTGTACCGCACGTGAAGGACAGGAAGTGTGACCAGGACGCGTGGATCGTTAGTTCATCGGAAGTAGTAGTTTTCTTCACTGGTACGTTAAATAAAGAGTTTTGTTTTGTACTTACACAATTTAAAACGATTGTTATGGAGAGAATAAGAAAACCACTCAACTATATATTAGTAGTATACACGAGTACTATATGGACGCAGCTTCATTGACTTAGTGCACCTGCCTTTGGGTGTATGACAGGTGGGCCCAAAATGTGGCTGGCCCACCTACCATATAGCCGAATGCAGGTGCAGTTAAGGCACCGGAGCTCAGTCCGTAATACAATATATATGTAGTACACTATATAAGCTGGAGCCTCAGCACTTTTTCGCTAGGGTTTGCACTCTCCACACTCTTGCCGCACTACATATATATATATACACACGCTGGAGGCTCAACGTTCCTTTGCTAGGGTTTGCTATATTCACAGTCTTTCACCCTCTTCACCAGATCTAAACAAGACTGTGTTGGCCTCTGTCTCTCTCTCCCCCCTCACAGCTGGTGAAGGAGGCGTCCGGATCCCGTCGCACCGGGAAGGGGAGGAGGTGCAGCGTTCACTCTATCGCCTTCGGCGAGGGAGGAAATCCACTGCCGGCTGCGCTATTCTCTTTCATCCATCGCCTGTGCGGGAGGGCCACCGACCCCTTCTTCCTCGCTGCCGTACGTAGTGTGATCAGATCCGGCCTCCCGCCGCACACCTTGCCACATCCCGACGACCCTAAGGTATAAGTTTCTTTGAAACCGTCATTGCTCTAGCTGCATGCGGATCTTTTTCGATTCTGTAGTCGAATCTAGGTCTTGGTTCAAAGAGGAAAGAAGGGTTGGTGGGGTGGAGCATGAATCTAGGACGTGGTTCAATGAGGAAAGGAGGGAGGGAAAGTAGTATAGACTGGCTATCGAGCCGCTTTGTTGGTCGAAAAGGGAAAAAGGGGGTAACCTAGTACACACATCTGTAAGGAACCTACCTCTTTGTTGAAAAAGGAAAGAAACTGGGGGGTCGGGTAGTTTGTGCACGACTAGATTTGCTACCCTCACATAGGAAAAAGGTTCAAAGAGAACAAATATGGGACCAACGCAGATATGCTGCTTGGTAACATACTTTGCATCACCCATTTATACGTGTGGACGCACATGGTGCTGGCATGTCCCATACAACTATTTTGCTGTTGTTAATCTAAGAATGCCGCTGGTAAATTGAAGCAATGCCATTGTTAAAAGTAAATTATATTTTTAATGAATGTTATTTTAAGAGAATTTATTTGTTAATATGAATCAATGCAACCGTTTTAGAAATGCTACTGTCCTATACTTTGTTTTCCATCAAGATAAGGTAGATGCTTCTTTTTGTTGGCATGTTTCATCCTCCTTTATTGGCCAGTAATTGATTCATTTTTTGCCTCTGTTAAAACAGGGATATCTATTCAACTTGTTGCTATTGCGTCATTTTTATTGGCTACGCGAAACACTTTTGTTTTAAGAGTGTTTTGTGCAGTTCAACATGAATGTCACACCGGCGGCTTTGCTTAATTTTGGTTGAACTACACAAAAGGAGATCGGATTCCCATATATGTGTTGAGAGATTTCGTTCAAATCCTCCTCGCGAGTTGTTTCAAATCTTGGTCAACTTTCATCCACATGATGGTGTAGTGTGCTTTGAGATGTTGTGCTACTTTTATTGGTAATGTTTTGGATAAATGTTGAATTGAAGCTATTGAACTGCTGTCTTTTACCATTAGGTGAGCAAAAATTGTTCCAACCCACACATGATGCTTGTTTCTTTGTTACAACAAACTCTGCATCACTCCCTTTATAAGTAGATGGAAGCACATGGTGTTGTTGCGCCCACTCTCCCTGGAACTGTTTATGCTTTTTCTTAATCTAATGCCACTGGTAAAATTAAGCAATGCCACTCTTAGAATTATCTACTGAACTGTTTTAAGAGAATTTCTCTGTTAATATGAATCAATGCAACCATTTTAGAAATGCTACTGTCCTATACTTTGTTTTCCATCAAGATAAGGTAGATGCTTCTTTTTGTGGCCGCATGTTTTATCCTCCTTTATTGGCTAGTAATTGTTTCCTTTTTTGCCTCTGTTAAAACAGGGATATCTATTCAACTTGTTGCTATAGCGAACTTAAATGTCACACTGGCAACTTTGCTTGATTTCATGCAACTGCACAAAACGAGATTGGATTTCCTATTCGTGTTGGTAGATTCGTATTTTATCTTGGTTGTCTCATGAAAGGTCAGTACAGGCCTTCGTCCACATGATTGTGCAGTGTGCTTTGAGATGTTGTGCTACTTGTATTGGTACTGTTTTAAATAAATATTGAATTGAAGCTATTTTATTGCTGTCTTTTCCCATTAAGTAGTGAACAAAAATGGGACCAACCCAGACATGATGCTTGTTGCTTTGTTACAACAAACTCTGCATCACCCCCTTTATAAGTAGATGGAAGCACATGTTGTTGTTGCGCCCACTCTCCCCTGGAACTGTTTATGATTTTTGTTAATCTAATGCCGCTGGTAAAATTAAGCAATGCCACTCTCAGAACTAACTACTGAATCTTAGTTCAAAACTGCAACACTTGTTAGGGATTGGCGGGATTACCATTTTTGTGGCCGCATGTTTCATCCTCCTTTATTGGCCAGTAACTGATTCCTTTTTTGCCTTTGTTAAAACAGGGGTATCTATTCAACTTGTTGCTATTGCGACATTTTGCTTCGCTACGCGAAACACTTATGTTTTTAAGAGTGTTTTGGGCAGTTCAACTTGAATGTCACACCGGCGAGTTCGCTTAATTTTGGTGGAACTGCACAAAAAGAGATCGAATTTTCATATATGTGTTGGGATATGTTTCCAGTCCTCCTCGCGAGTTGTTTCAAATCTTGGTCAAGGAAGGTCAGTACCGACTTTCATCCACATGATCCTGAAGTGTGCTTTGAGATGTTGTGCTACTTGTATTGGTAATGTTTTGGATAAATGTTGAGTTGAAGCTATTGAATTGTTGTCTTTTACCATTAAGTGAGCAAAAATTGTTCCAACCCAGACATGATGCTTGTTTCTTTGTTACAACAAAACTCTGCAGAACCCCCTTCATAAGTAGATGGAAGCACATGATGTTGTCGCGCCCACTCTCCCCTGGAACTGTTTATGCTTTTTGTTAATCTAATGCCGCTGGTAAAATTAAGCAATGCCACTTTCAGAATTAACTACTGAATCTTAGTTCAAAACTGTAACACTTGTTAGGGATTGACGAGATTACCATTTTTGTAGCCGCATGTTTCATCCTCCTTTATTGGCCAGTAATTGATTCCTTTTTTTTGCCTCTGTTAAAACAGGAATATCTATTCAACTTGTTGCTATTGCGACATTTTGCTTCGCTTAATTTTGGTGGAACTGCACAAAAGGAGACCGGATTTCCATATATGTGTCGAGATCTCTTTGAGCTCTTCCTCACGAGTTGTTTCAAATCTTGATCTTGAAAGGTCAGTACCGACTTTCAGTACGGACTTTCCTCAGAATTAACTACTGAATCTTAGTTCAAAACTGCAACACTTGTTAGGGATCGGCAGGAGTACCATTTCTGTTAGGGATCGGCCGGAGTACATGTTTAAGAAATTTATTGTTCAGATAATGTCTGTGTTATTATATATCAGTTACAGTGTTTTACAAATGGTACTATCCTGCTTTGTAGTTCTTTCTACATGTTTAACCAAGGTATTGTTAAGATAATGTCTCTGTTAAAATGAATCAATCGCATTGTTTTAGGAATGGTACTTTTCTGCTTTGTCATTCTTTATACATGTTGAAACTAGGCATTGTTAAGATAATGTCTCAGTTAATATGAATGAATCACATTGATTGAGAATTGCTACTCTCCTGCTTTGTTTCCCATTAAGATAAGGTAGATCAGTAGATGTTTTTCTTCTAGGAGTACAAGTCATCAACCGTTATTTCTCAGTAATTGTTTCCCTTATACCTATTGTTGCTTACAAGGATGTCAAAATTAAAGCTCGGTTTTATTCCGACTTTGATTTTAGTGGAACTGCACAAAAGGAGCCAATGTGTCTAAGGCAAACTGCTGCATTAGTGGGTCCAGTTGGTCTTACCACTTTGCAGAAAGAAGCAGTCACTGTTTGCGCTACATTACAGAAGGAATGATCGAGAAGCTTTACAGAGTATTGCTACCTCTTGAGCACTGCGTTGGTTTTCCCTTGAAGAGGAAAGGGTGATGCAGCAAAGGAGTGTAAGTATTTCCCTCAGTTTTTGAGAACCAAGGTATCAAACTAGTAGGAGGCTATGCGCGAGTCCCTCGCACCTACACAAAACAAATAAATCCTCGCAACCAACGCGATAAGGGGTTGTCAATCCATTCACGGTCACTTACGAGAGTGAGATCTGATAGATATGATAGGATAATATTTTTGGTATTTTTATGATAAAGATGCAAAGTAAAATAAAAGCAAAGTAAAAAAGCAAAGGAAATAACTAAGTGTTGGAAGATTAATATGATGAAGATAGACCCGGGGGCCATAGGTTTCACTAGTGGTTTCTCTCAAGAGCATAAGTATTTTACGATGGGTGAACGAATTACTGTTGAGCAATTGACAGAATTGAGCATAGTTATGAGAATATCTAGGTATGATCATGTATATAGGCATCACGTCTGAGACAAGTAGACCGACTCCTGCCTGCATCTACTACTATTACTCCACTCATCGACCGCTATCCAGCATGCATCTAGAGTATTAAGTTCATGAAAACAGAGTAACGCCTTAAGCAAGATGACATGATGTAGAGGGATAAATTCATGCAATATGATAAAAAAACCCATCTTGTTATCCTCGATGGCAACAATACAATACGTGCCTTGCTGCCCCTACTGTCACTGGGAAAGGACACCGCAAGATTGAACCCAAAGCTAAGCACTTCTCCCATTGCAAGAAAGATCAATCTAGTAGGCCAAACCAAACTGATAATTCGAAGAGACTTGCAAAGATAACCAATCATACATAAAAGAATTCAGAAGATTCAAATATTGTTCATAGATAAACTTGATCATAAACCCACAATTCATCGGTCTCAACAAACACACCGCAAAAGAAGATTACAACGAATAGATCTCCACGAGAGAGGGGGAGAACATTGTATTGAGATCCAAAAAGAGAGAAGAAGCCATCTAGCTACTAACTATGGACCCGAAGGTCTGAGGTAAACTACTCACACTTCATCGGAGAGGCTATGGTGTTGATGTAGAAGCCCTCCGTGATGGATGCCCCCTCCGGCGGAGCTCCGGAACAGGCCCCAAGATGGGATCTTGTGGGTACAGAAGGTTGCGGCGGTGGAATTAGGTTTTTGGCTCCGTATCTGATCGTTTGGGGGTACGTAGGTATATATAGGAGGAAGGAGTACGTCGGTGGAGCAACAGGGGGCCCACGAGGGTGGAGGGCGCACCCTGGGGGGGTAGGCGCGCCCCCCATACCTCGTGGCCTACTCTTTTGTTTCTTGACGTAGGGTCCAAGTCTCCTGGATCATATTCTTCCTTAAAATCACGTTCCCGAAGGTATCATTCCGTTTGGACTCTGTTTGATATTCCTTTTCTGCGAAACTCTGAAATAGGCAAAAAAACTGCAATTCTTGGCTGGGCCTCCGGTTAATAGGTTAGACCCAAAAATAATATAAAAGTGAATAATAAAGCCCAATAATGTCCAAAACAGTAGATAATATAGCATGGAGCAATCAAAAATTATAGATACGTTGGAGACGTATCAAGTATTAGTAGACGCTGGTGACATGACTAGTCTGCAGAGAGCATAGGCAACTCTACAACATGTGGAGTGCACTGGGCAAAAAGTGCCCAAACAAGTAAAAGAAGCCAGGACAGGACTCCAAGTCTGTCAATGGCACTCTAAGCAACAATGATGGGGCATCTAGGTATGGTAATCTGTTTACCGTACTTTCAGTTTGTTAGTCCACCGATTGGTGGGTTGACACTGGGCCAATATTCATGTGTGTGCTGATGTGTCTTTGTTTTCTTGCAGCATATAAATACGAAATCCACAGGGATGCTCAGCTTGATTTTAGTGGAACTGCACAAAATGTTCAGATGGTTCGTGTCCTCCATAATACTTCATCATGCATAATACATCGAATGGTTCTCTAATCATTCGTTGTCACCTTGAGCCAGCGGACTATCAGGTGACAAACTAATGACAAACCCTGCCTGTTCCACAATCATAGGCATTACATATTTTGAATGGGAAAAGCTTGTCAAAGTTTAATCATTGATGTTAGCAAGAAGACATGCATTTGATATTTTTGAGTGGGACGCCCTTTGCTGTGAGCAACGTCGATCGTTTTTTCCTATTCCTGTCTTCAGTTCAGAAATATTTACTCTGCTGAGATGCATAGTCATATGAATGTTGACTTATGTAGGTATTTTAAGAGTTTATTCTGAATGTTGTCTATGTAATGCCAGGCCTTGTAAGTTTGATTGCAAAGTTGAGCTTGGAATGATGTGGCATGCGGCATCACGAGCTGTTCACCGTGCCTCCTGAGAATAATGCTTCATATTGTTTTGCATGTTGAGCTAATGCATGTGATTTGCATGTTATGAAGATCATCCTCTTCTGTTGTTTCTGTGCTTAAGAAGTTCATTGTCTTATGTTTCATTCATAGCCTATACGACAACGCGGGTAGGTTAGAGGTGAAACCATATGATCTTCCGACCAACTCATCATCTTAGGCCATGATTGGAACATCGTTTTCCAAGCAAACCGCTTGTAAAACTGACGCTTGTAAATAAAAGAAGATGGTCTCGGGCGAAGCGCTTGGTTGGTCGATTTCGACTAGTAAAATATACACTAGTCACTCGGATTACACGCGTAACACGGTGGTTTTTTTACAGACCTCGGGCCCTCGGTTTCATTACGCGTGTATTTTACGCGTTGTTTCCGATGACGAGTAAATTACACTTGTATCTTAATACAGATGTGAAATAAACCAGAGCTCCCAAGCGCGGCCTTACCGTTTCATGTCGTCTCAGTCTCTCGAATGTGCTTATAGCTGTCTGATGATCCTGGCTTCCTGAAGGAGCAGCGGGCGCTGTATCAGACCATCCATAGGGCCCGTGAGGCCCTCTCCATCGGCCATCGAGTTGTTGCGCTCGCCGTGGCGTCGAGCATTGTCAACATGGTCAACGAACATGAGGATTTAGGAGATGACTTTATTTTGACTGGATGACAGTAGGGACCCACTAGGGCCATAGATGTACGCATGCAAGTGCCTCCTTATTATGTACAACTATAATTTTTTGCTTCCTCTTCGTTTCCTGACATCACGGTCCCACACCATTGTCAACCTATGTAGTCAATAAACGAGAGAATTGCACAAGGAGCGGCCAACAGCTGGGACCAAGCAGCTCGATCAGTATTTGTGTTTTTGAGGTGTGAGCACTTCAGAGTTTTTCTTGAGCGATGTTTTCGTTGTTGTTCAGAGGAGAGCAGGGTATTAACTGGGCGGGCTGTGGCCCGTCTAGCCCATGCCAGATATCCAGCCCAGATATTAATTTTTTTCAAACTGAAAATGGCTAGCCCAGCTATATATACTTTTTTTGAGGAATATCCAAGCAAGGTCAACTTGTTATTCTCCTCCCCGCCGGGCTGCAAATCTTTTCTAGGAGGGATGCATTGGGCTTAACAAGAAAATGGGCTTTAAGAAATAATAAATGGGATGTAATTATAAAAACTGGGTAGTAACTATAGAAAAATGCAACCAACACGTAATTAGTTTATAAAATATTATTTTTGGATTTTGAAAATTTTAATTTCATTAATTGTTGCGCGCACAATATTTTGTTGGATTTTTACATAATACAAATTTATATTGAAATTTTATTTAATCTGACTAGAAATTTTGGGATAAAAATATTTCGGATCCCATCAAAATGTGGGAAATTTTATTGAATTCTGTTTTGAACGGTTGGTTGAAATTATTAATCGTTGTCCTAGCTAGAAAATGGGTTGTACTTTTAACAAACTATAAATGGGTTGTAGTAAATTCCATTAGAATTCAAAAATGGGTTGTACATTCTTACAAATAGCTAATGGGCTATACGTTCTCTGTCACACACTTGTGGGCCTACTAAGTTGACGCGTCCCCTAAAAAAATAAGTAAGTTGACACGTATGCAAGGCTTTGTCAACTTATAGTCAACACATGGTTCTAGCAGCAGTGGCCGTTGGATGTCCATCCAACGGACGTCATGCTTCTTCTTCAATCTCGGATATTCTAGCTTCAGCCGCCCAAAAAATGATTCCTCCCCCCTGATATCTGGGGCGCACCGTTTCGGAGGCTGACCTGTGGGCCTACTAAGTTGACGCGTACCAAGAGCTTTGTCAACTTAGTCAATATAAACGATTCTAGTTGCAGTGACCGTACGATGTCCATCCAACGGCCGTCGTGCTTTTTCAACCTCTGGTCTTTTTGCTCGAGCCGCCCAAAGCAGCGCCGGTCGTGCCGCCTGCTCCTGTCTCCCGTGGCCGGCTGTGCTGCTGCGGAGGCCTCACCGCCCCCTACTACTCCCATCGCTGGCCTAGCCATCCCTCTACTCACCCACACCTGTTGTTATTCTCCGGCGACGGTAGACGAACCAGTAAACCCTCGTACTCCCCTCTGCGTGGAAAACAACTGCCGAGTCTTCCTTGGCTCCGTGTCGTTCCCTTCCTAGGCCTCGCTGTCGTCCACCGCCCTGGTGCTCTCGGCGCAGCGTGGTCAACGTGGTCAACGAATGACATCCATCGAAAATGGACTGGGCGTGGAGAGGCTGACAGCTGGGTCCATGGCCGTACGCAAGGAAATGCCTCCTTATTACGCACAAAATAATGATTCCTCGACCTGACAGCTGGGACCCATCGGAAGGGCCTCTGTATTTCGAGAAAA
>NC_057814.1:26848719-26850549 GCF_018294505.1 Triticum aestivum
CCCGCAGACAGGTCGGACCCACCAGCTATATCTTCGCACGCAAGGAAGTGCCTCCTTATTACGCATAAAAAATGAATACCCCCTGCTAGCTGGGACGCACCATAGTGGGAGGCTGACTTGTGAGCTTACTAAGTTGACGGGGACGGAGGGCTTTGTCAACTTAGTCAATATGAACGATTCTAGCTCTAGTGACCGTGCGATGTCCATCCAACGGCCATAGTGCTTCTTCAACCTCTGGTCTTCTTGCTCCAGCCGCCCAAAGCAGCGCTGGTCGTGCCGCATGCTCCTGCCTCCCGTGGCCGGCTGTGCTGCCGCGGAGGCCTCACCGCCCCCTACTATTCCCACCGCTGGCCAGGCCCTGCGGCGACGGTAGCCTCACACCGCAGCCGAACCAGTGAACCCTCGTACTCCTCTCCGCGTGGGCATCCACTGCCGCGTCGTCCCCTTCCTAGGCCTCGCCGTCGTCCACCGCCCTGGTGCTCTCGGCGCGGCGTGGTCAACGTGGTCAAGGAACGACTTTGATCGGAAGAATATTGTACGTGGAGAGGCTGACAGCTAGGTCCACGGCCACAGCAAAGAAGTGCCACCTTATTACGCGGAAAATAATGATTCCTCCAGCTGACAGCAGGGACCCACCGGACGGGCCACCGTATTTCGAGAAAAAAATGATTCGCCCCATGACTGTTGGGACTCACCAACTGCACCTTCGCACGCAAGGAAGTGCGTCCATATTACGGGCAAAAAAATGATTCGCCCCCTGACTGCTGGGACCCACATCTTTGCACGCAAGGAAGTGCATGACAGTTGGGACCCACCTGGTCGAAGCGTATGTAACATTGTTATTCTGGTCGCGAACGTGTACGTACATACTGGTCGATCGGTCTATCTGCAGGCTGCAGTGAACCGTGGCCGTGTAAGGAAGGGCATGTGTCGTAGTAGAGGCACGCACGTAGCATGTACACGTACGTACAGCGGCCAGGGTGCAAGAAACTAAATACGGCCACGTACGTACATACGGGCGGGGTCTCGAACACCTACTCGTGCATAAGTACGGCCAGGGCTCGTGTACATGGCTGGGTCGGAACGAAGAAACTGCGTCGTCGTCGTGTTCATGGGGAGGCAACGGAATGTGTCGTGTTCATCGGGAGGCAACGAAATACGTCGTGTTCATCGGGAGCCAACCGGCTTGGACGGAACGACCGATGGAAACGAGACCCGGCGTATCGCAGAACGGAGGAAACGGCCTTGTGTTCGACTGGCCACGGTCGAAACGGGATCCTATTCATCGGGAGGGGTCTGGCGTACCGCAAAACGGAGGAAACTGACTTCTCTTGGACCTCCTATGGTCGAAATGGGGTCCTGTTGATCGGGAGGGATGTGGCGTACCGCAAAATGGAGGAAACGGACTTGTGTTGGAGCGCTACGGTCGAAATGGGGGTCATGTTCATCGGGAGGGTTGTGGCGTACCGCAAAACGAGACTCCACGGGATACTGTTCATCTCCACCGTCGACCTCTTCCAGCCTCCACGGGCTATTGTTCATCCACCGTCGACGTCCTCCAGCCTCCATCTGTGACTGTTCATCTACGGACTCCTGTTCATCCAGCCTCCACCGCTCCTCCACCGGCTACTGTTCAACCACCCCTCTCCACGGGGTCCTGTTCAACCACCCCTCCACGGGCTACTGTTCATCCAGCCCTCCACCGACTACTGTTCAACCAGCCATCCACGGGGTCGTCATGTTCATCCAGCCCTCCACGGGGTCGTCCTGTTCATCCAGCCCTCCACGGGGTCCTGTTCATCCACCCCTCCACCGGCTCGATCGATCGGG
>NC_057814.1:26851162-26856571 GCF_018294505.1 Triticum aestivum
TCACTGTTCATGAAGGGAAGGAGGCAGCAGTGTTCGATCGGCTTTAGTTAGCGGCAGTAGCGAAGGAATCACTCGGGTTCAGTTAACAGCAAGGGATCGATCGCTCGGGTTCAGTAACGTAGCTAGTGCAATCGCTTGGGTTCAGTTAGAACCCAACGCCTCGCTTGGGTTCAGTTAGAGCGCAACGCCTCGCACACACACGCGTACGTGTATAAGAGAAACGCACATCGCTCGGCCCCCGACCATCCACCGTAACCGGGAACTCCCCGATATTTTTCTCGCCCTCGCTTCTACCATAGTTTTTTCCGTCAAGAGCATACACACAAATGCAAGTGCGTACGCACTTCACGAGCATATATGGCTAAAACAAAAGACACAAGCACACGCTGACACCGTGCACACAGGCGAAACGACACGGCAAGGGCACTCCGACTTGTGTTGGGGATCACACGGATTCGTTCTTGACTCTCAAGGCTGCGGTTCAGGCCCTCCTCAGGAAGACGTCGGCGAGCACCGTCCTGGATTGCAGTTAGCAGTAGCAGTAGCAGCTTCGTCATGGTTACCTCAGTGGGGCCAACCGTGACAGTCCTTTCCTGCAGGTGGCAGATGTCCCTGAAATTGTTATTGAGCATGGTGGTATAACTGATGTGAGACATGGGGGTGATCGTGTAGGTCACGGCCCCCCGCACGAACCCGCCAGACGACGACGACGACCCGCCACGGGCAAGCAGGAGAAGGCCGCGGCCCGTAGGCACGAGCAGGGCGTCCCTGGCGTCTTGGTCGATGATGTAGGAGGCGTGGAGCCCCCCGAGGCTCTGGGACAAGTTGCCGAAGCTGCCCATGGAGCCCCCACCGAGCAGCGTGGCGGCCGCGCCGAGGGGGATGTTGCCGAAGGAGAAGAGCAAGTCCCCCATGTCCTTCTCGGCCTTGGCGCAAACCACGCGCCTGGTGCGGGTGTTCACCTGGAGCTTCATCGTGAGCGGCGGCGGCGCCGTGCTGCTGCTTCCCCATCCTCCGTAGGCCATCATCGTCATCTTACTCTCCGGCGCCGGATCGACTAGGATGGTAGGGACTGGGGAGAGCACCAGGTACGCAGCTGGTGTATTTTCGTTTAATTTATAGATAGAGGAAGATAGCCTCGCCTCTAAGCAAGGTGGCAAACAAAAGATGCATGCCTCTGTGCCTCTCGCTTTTGAACCAAATCTGCATGCCTACAGCGGGCGATGACCGGCGTGTGTGCATATACGTCACAACGTCCGACCTTGATGGACGCATACGCAAGTGTATTTTGGTGCTGGATCGGCTGACGCCTCTTAGCCAGATCTTGTCCAGTTTTTCCCTCAATCAACCAGGGCACGTTACAACGCCTTTAGAGGGAAACACGCATGCACACACGCACGGGCACGGGCAAACCACACCTGCTTGGTACGATTTCCGCTAGCTACAACGTTCGGCCAAACTCTTCGCGTGGCCCAGCCACTAGTAGAAAAAGAGGCTTCCATACGCCCCCATTAGTCCCCAAAACAATCGAACCGCGATAAAAGGGGTCTTTAGTCGCGGTTCGGGAGGAGACCCGCGACCAACTATCTGGGCCCAGCGCGCTCGGTCGACAGCTGGCGGACGGGAGGGTCTTTAGTCGCGGTTGGCCTGGCCAACCGGGACTAAAGGTCCCCGATGGCCTTTAGTCGCGGTTGGCCAGGCCAACCGGGACTAAAGGCCCATCCAGCTGGCGGACGGGAGGGGCTTTAGTCGCGGTTGGCCTGGCCAACCGGGACTAAAGGTCCCCGAAGGCCTTTAGTCGCGGTTGGCCAGGCCAACCGGGACTAAAGGCCCATCCCTATATATAGGACTCAGCTCACTTCACTTCACTCAGCTCACTTCACAATTTTCAGAAGGGGGTGGTGGGTTTGCTTTTGGTTCCTCCTATGCACACAAGGTGTTCGATGAAATGCCCGAGAGCCTGAAACAAACATGATATGAAGTGTCCGAGCCACACTTGAGCTTTCTCATTTATTTTTCCTCCGCGATCGCGGTTAGCAACTTGAACCTTTCATGTGTCATTGATAAAATATGCATGTGTGTAGTTCATTGTTTAATTTGTATTATTTCTAGCTAGTTAGTTTAACAAATGCATGATGGTTAATTATATACTTTATATAATAATAATGCAGATGAATCGGCAATGGATGTACGGTCCCCGACTCTCCGGCGAGTTCACTACGGGTTTGAAAGATTTCCTCGTAGTGGCAAATGCGAACAAGCAGCAAGGTTTTATTATCTGTCCATGTGTTGTCTGTAAGAATCAGAAGGGTTACTCCTCCTCAAGAGACGTTCACATGCACCTGCTTCGGCACGGTTTCATGCGAAGCTATAATTGTTGGACCAAGCATGCAGAAAGAGGGGTTAGAATGGAAGAAGATGAATAAGGGGATGATATCGATGACAACTATCATGATCATTTCGGTGATACTTTCATGGAGGATGATGCTGAAGATGGGGAAGGGTTAGGTGAAGGTGAAGAAGAGGCACATGATGAGCCTGCTGATGATCTTGGTCGGACCATTGCTGATGCACGGAGACGCTGCGAAACTGACAAGGATAGGGAGAATTTGGATCGCATGTTAGAGGATCACAAAAAGTCGTTGTATCCAGGATGCGATAATACTCTGAAAAAGCTGGGCTGCACACTGGATTTGCTAAAATGGAAGGCACAGGAAGGTGTAGGTGACTCATCATTTGAAAATTTGCTGAAAATGTTGAAGAATATGTTTCCGAAGAATAACGAGTTGCCCGCCAGTACGTACGAAGCAAAGAAGGTTGTCTGCCCTCTAGGTTTAGAGGTTCTGAAGATACATGCATGCATTAACGACTGCATCCTCTACCGCGGTGAATACGAGAATTTGAATGAATGCCCTATATGCACTGCATTGCGTTATAAGATCAGAGGCGATGACCCTGGTGACGATGTTGAGGGCGAGAAACCCAGGAAGAGGGTTCCCGCCAAGGTGATGTGGTATGCTCCTATAATACCACGGTTGAAACGTCTGTTCATGAACAAAAAGCATGCCAAGTCGTTGCGATGTCACAAAGAGGACCGTAAGTCCGATGGGGAGTTGAGACACACCGCTGATGGAACGCAATGCAGAAAGATCGACAGAGTGTTCAAAGATTTTGCAGCTGACTCAAGGAACATAAGATTTGGTCTAAATACTGATGGCATGAATCCTTTTGGCGAGTAGAGCTCCAGCCATAGCACCTGGCCCGTGACTCTATGCATCTACAACCTTCCTCCTTGGTTGTGCATGAAGCGGAAGTTCATTATGATGCCAGTGCTCATCCAAGGTCCAAAGCAACCCGGGAACGACATCGATGTGTACCTAAGGCCATTAGTTGATGAACTTTTACAGTTGTGGGCCAGACCTGGTCTACGTGTCTGGGATGAGCACAAAGGAGAGGAATTTGACCTACGAGCGTTGCTTTTTGTAACCATCAACGATTGGCCTGCTCTCAGTAACCTTTCGGGACAGACAAATAAGGGATACAATGCATGCACGCACTGCTTACATGCGACTGAAAGTGTACGTTTGGTTAATTGTAAGAAGAACGTGTACCTGGGTCATCGTCGATTTCTTCCCCGAAATCATAACGTAAGAAAGAAAGGCAAGCATTTCAACGGCAAGGCAGATCACCGGCCGAAGCCTGCGGAACGTACTGGTGCTGAGATATTTGATATGGTCAAGGATTTGAAAGTCATCTTTGGAAAGGGTCCTGGCGGACAATCAGTTCCGCGGGGAGTTGACGGGCACGCACCCATGTGGAAGAAGAAATCTATATTTTGGGAGCTAGAATATTGGAAAGTCCTAGATGTCCGCTCTGCAATCGACGTGATGCATGCTACGAAGAATATTTGCGTGAACCTGCTAAGCTTCTTGGGCGTGTATGGGAAGACAAATGATACAAAGGAAGCACGGCAGGACCAGCAACTTTTGAAAGACCCAGATGACCGGCATCCGGAATGGTTTCAAGGTCGTGCCAGCTACGCTCTTACCAAAGAAGAGAAGGTCATTTTTTTTGAATGCCTAAGCAGTATGAAGGTCCCGTCTAGCTTCTCGTCGAATATAAAGGGAATAATAAACATGGCGGAGAAAAAGTTCCAAAACCTGAAGTCTCACGACTGCCACGTGATTATGACGCAATTGCTTCCGATTGCTTTGAGGGGGCTCCTACCGGAAAATGTTCGAGTAGCCATTGTGAAGCTATGTGCATTCCTCAATGCAATCTCTCAGAAGGTAATCAATCCAGAAGATCTACCACGGTTACAGAACGATGTGGCCCAATGCCTTGTCAGTTTCGAGGTTCATGGGAGTATTAAAGAAATATGTTCGTAACCGTGCTAGGCCAGAAGGAAGCATCGTCAAGGGCTATGGAAATGAGGAGGTAATTGAGTTCTGTATTGACTATGTTCCTGACCTTAAGCCGATTGGTATTCCTCAATCACGGCACGAGGGGAGACTAAGTGGAAAAGGCAAGATCAGAAGGAAATCCACGATATGTATGGACGATCATTCTATGACTGAAGCACACCACACAGTTCTGCAAAATTCCAGCTTGGTGGCTCCGTACTTCGAGCAACACAAGAATATTTTACGCTCGGACAACCCGGGGAAGCCTGAATCCTGGATTAGAAAGGCCCACATGGAGACTTTCGGCAGTTGGTTGCGAAAACATTTAATGAATGACAATGATGATGTTGGAGATCAGCTGTACATGTTGGCCAAGAAACCATCTTCGACTATAACGATTTTCCAAGGGTACGAGATAAATGGGAATACATTTTACACCATCGCCCAAGATAAAAAAGAGCACCAACCAAAACAGTGGTGTCCGCTTTGATGCAGCAACCGAGAATGGGCGAAAGGTCACATATTATGGTTACATAGAGGAGATATGGGAACTTGACTATGGACCCTCCTTTAAGGTCCCTTTGTTCCAGTGCAAATGGTTCAAGCTAACAGGAGGTGGGGTAAAGGTGGACGAGCAATACGGAATGACAATGGTGGATTTCAACAATCTTGGTTACCTTGACGAACCATTCGTCCTTGCCAAAGATGTCGCTCAGGTTTTTTATTTGAAGGACATGAGTAGCAAACCGAGGAAACGGAAAGATAAGAAAACGATCAGTACATCATGCGATGATCCAAAGCGCCACATTGTTCTTTCAGGGAAAAGAAACATCGTGGGAGTGGAGGACAAGACAGACATGTCAGAAGATTATAATATGTTTGGTGAAATTCCGCCCTTCAAAGTGAACACTGACCCAAGCATTAAGTTAAATGATGAGGATGCTCCATGGATACGGCACAATCGTAAGCAAGCAGGGACACAAGGGAAGAATTGATGTGTAATAAT
>NC_057814.1:26859366-26871712 GCF_018294505.1 Triticum aestivum
AAACAAAACAAAACAAAACAAAACAAAAACAAAACAAAACAAAAGAAAAGAAAGGAAAAACAGAAGAAGAAAAGGAAGAAGAAAAGGAAGAAGAAAAGGAAAAAGAAAAGGAAGAAGAAAAGGAAGAAGAAAAGGAAAAAGAAAAGGAAGAAGAAAAGGAAGAAGAAAAGGAAAAAGAAAAGGAAGAAGAAAAGGAAAAAGAAAAGGAAGAAGAAAAGGAAAAAGAAAAGGAAAAACAAAATACTTGGCAGTGCTCAATAATCTTATTTTTTAATTCCTCCTCCTCTATGTCCCCTTAATCTTATTTTTTAATTCCTTTATACTTAAAGAATTTTTACTACATGCAGGAGTGACATATGGCGGACGATAGAGCCGAGCCGCTTAGGGATCCGGAGGCTGAACGTTATTTAATGGGCATCATCAACAACGAGATTCCTTATGTGTCGGGCTCAGAATATGAGCAAGAAGAGGATGTAGTCTCTTCTTTTCTGAACCTTGACGGTGATCAAGAAGGCGATAATCGAGAAGGTGAAGGAACGGACATTGTCGACGGAGGTCAACCGTCAACGAACGACGATCTCGAATTGCAAGTAGCGACCACCTCCGGTGAGGTATATATATACATTGAGCCTCTCGTGATACAAACTTACTGAAATGTGAATACATATGTATTAACGCACGCGACTCTCTTTCTTTTTTTAGCCCTCGGCCGGATCGAGTACGACAAAGCGTGGCAAATCCAAGGCGATGAAAACAGGAGAAACATATGCCATTGAGTTTGTCAGTGAAACCGGCAAGCCCCTACAGCACACCTCAAAGTTTATCAACCAATGCGGAGTCGTTGTTAGAGACAACGTCCCGATCACCGTCCAGGAATGGAAGGAGCCAAAGAAGGCACGTCTTGGTTTCAGTTTTGTCGACAAGAGAACAAAAAAGGATTGCTGGAGAAAGCTTATGGAACATTTCATTCTACCTCCGGAATACAACAAAGTCGATGAATTCGGTAATGAGGTTCCGGGTGGACATGAGAGGAGGAGGCTAGTTAAAGAGTTCGCTCTTCAGAAGATGGGCGAAGCATTCCGGAACTTCAAGAAAAATTTAACCCGTGACTATGTCAACAAGGGCAAGACTCCGGATTTCGATGGACAACATGAGAAACTGAAAGATGATTGGCCAGAATTTGTGAGGCAAAAGCAATCGGAGCATTTCAAGGAAATACCGAAAAAAATAAGGATAATGCGAGTAAGAAAAAGTTCCATCATATTATGGGGCCAGGAGGATACCGCCTTTCGGAGCCTAGGTGGCAGAAGATGGAGGAGGACCTGAGGGTGCGAGGAATCCCTCTAGGTACAGAGGGATGGGACCCAAGGGCCAAAAGCTGGTGGTACGGGCATGGGGGATCGCTAGACCCGGAGACAGGGGTGTGTGTTCACCGGAAGAAAAAGTTTGCTCCCACCCAAGCCCTTATTGACGCAATGACCCAAGCTCAAGAGGTCTTGATCAAGTTCAACAGAGAGAAAGACGCACTGACAACAGCCCTCGGGAATAATGAACACGGAGGACGTGTACGAGGCAAAGGCAAAGTTCCGTGGAAAGTAGGGTTTTCCCAGGACAATGACCCGTACTGTTACAGAAGCCGTAAGAGAAAGACGGACCGGGATGCAGATCTTATGGCGAAGTGTGCATCGGAACTCCATGAGTTGAAGCAGACCATGCATGAACTAGTAAAAGAAAAATCGGCTGCAGGGCCGCATGAAGATCATGAAGCGGATCGCGGAAGCCAGCAGCGGAGAAGCAGCGTGGCTTCCACGGATGCCCCGCCTGGTGCTAGTGCACCGATGATCGAGATTCGTGCACCGGAGCCTCACTACCCCGTGGATGATGTAAAGGAGATGAAAGAATGTGATCTGCATTATCCCGTGGGAACGTTTCCATGAAGGTAGCTAGCGGCAGTGCTTTACCCTGTACACCTGGAGCACTCCACCACAACAACCCCATTGCATATGGCTATGCTCGTGTCACGGTGGAAGACATAGTCCAAGGGTTTGAGGACCTGGAGATTGACAAACCTACACCCGAAGGGGAGAGAAGACTTGGAGATGTCAAGCGCCAGATCATTCTATGGAAAAAGAAGTACATAGTGTTTCCAGGCGAGGCGCCAAGGCTAGCAAGTCCACCCCGCTCCGATGGTGGTGGTGGTGGTGGTGGTGGTGGCGGTGGTGGCGGTGGTGGTGGTCGTGGTGGTTCACCTACACCTCCTTCACGCCATTCGACGCCGTCCCCCGATCCACAACCTCCGGCGGGTACGACGCCCCCCAATCCTCCTCCGGCGGGTACGACGCCCCCCAATCCACCTCCGGCGAAGAAGCAGAAGCAGGCGGACAACAAGGAAACCCGCTCCTGGACTATTAACCCGGACCCTTATGTACCTAAGACCACAAGGGTACCGGAGCCATCACTGAAGCCTCTCCTCCCAAGGCCTTGGGAACTTAGTGAAGCTGAAACCAAATTGGCCGCGTCTGCTGATTATGAGAAAGGGAAGGCGGATATGAAGGCGATAAAAGAGCCTGAGCCCAAGCAAGTATTCACTGAGAAGCAAAAGAAGTGGGCTAAGGATTTTTTGACGACACCGTCCCAAGCCGAGCTGAATATGCCTGACGACTATGGACATGAACTTCGTAGGCAAGCAAAAATATTGAAGGAGGAGAAAGAAGAAAGTAAAAAAAGCGGGAAACAAGTTGACCAGCTCGGGATGCAGAAGAAACAATCGATCCCCCCGCTCATAGTGAAAGCCGGTCCGGAAGAGGACCCCGAGATCATAGCAGCTGCGGCAGCACTTGGATTGACTGTAGCGAGTGCCATGAAACAAGCGTCCGAGATGGGTTTGACTCTTCGTGCCTTCTTAGGCCTTGAGGATGCGCCAGTATGTGAGATAGCATTACAATATGTGCGGAATGGGCCTCTCGTCGAGCCTGCGCGGGAGAAGAGTCTACCACCACAAATGCGAAATCTGCTACGTTGGTACAAGCAATTCATAACATGGGCCGACAAAGAATATATTTATGCGGATGTTACAGAGGAGCATCACACCAAACGGTACTCTGTACAAGTTCATATGAGTGAATTGTTCCAGCTGTTCAATCTGCGCGACCTCGACAAATCTATGCTGAGTTGCTACGTTCTGTAAGTGATTTATTTCTACCTCATCTCGTTCTTCATTGCCTGCACTATATATATATATATTGTCCTAACTATATTGTTGCGTACGCTATTATGCAGATTGAAGATTTGGGAATGCAAAATAAGAAACATCCATGATGTTGGGTTCATTGACCCACATATCGTTAATGGACATGTGTTACAAAATCACCCCGAAGACGTGGAGAAAGACTTGTACAAGTTTCTTAGAAAGCATCAACTCAAAAGTCATATTCTATTTCCTTACCATTTTGGGTGAGTGTTTCTCTGTTGTGCCCATTCTCTTTTGTTTACTCCATGCATGGTATGTCTAATCGATGAGTTATGCATGACTGTGCATGTAACGTGTCCGCAGGTTCCACTGGATTCTGCTAAATATTGAACTTCACACCTCCAGAGTTCTAATCATGGACTCTATGGATTCGGATCCAAAGCGTTGGGCCGACATGAGAAAAATGCTGCAAAAGTAATTATTTTCAATCATTTGAGCTCTATATCGATCGGTCTCTTTCGTTCATTTCCTAATATCAAGTAACTAATAACTCCCTTGTTCATTTAATTTTCTTTGCCCTGTAGGATTTGGAGACGGTTCTCAGAAGAAATTGTCGGTGAATTCAAACATGAGCTAGATTTTAGAAGGTTAGTTAATGTGGATAAGCAGCCACCGGGGACCAATCTATGTGGATACTATGTTTGTGAGAACATCCGGAGACACACCTCTAAGCGGAAGGCATCGGATAGCGTGCGGAACGCGACGGATAACTTGTGGAGGAGGCTTAGTCCAGAAGCTCGCTTCCGACCAATTCAAGAAGAATTAGCAGGATTTTTCATGAGGGAAGTCATCAATCCTAAAGGAGAACACTATACCGAGGACGAAGAAATTTATATGCATACCCGAGATTGAAACTTGTTCGAAGTTGTATATGGTCATCCATCCTAATTGTGTATGGAAACTTGTTCGAAGTTGTATATGGTCACCCGAGATTGAATATATATTATATATTCCTCTTGAATTCTTCTTGTTTGAAATTTCATATGCATGTATATAGTAGCGTAGAATATGTGTACTGAAACTTCATCAAAATTAAAATAAAACACAAAATAAAATATAAAATAAATAAAACACTACAAATTAAAAAGAAACCAGGTTTAGGGGGGCTAAAACCCTAAACCTGCGGAGGAGGCCTTTAGTCCCGGTTAGCCACGATAACCGGGACTAAAGGTCCTTCACCCCGAAGGACCCTTGGCGCCCACGTGGACGGGCCTTTAGTCCCGGTTAGCCACGAGAACCGGGACTAAAGCCTTTAGTCGCGGTTCGTAAGAGGCGCGACTAAAGGGGGGGGGGGTCTTTAGTCGCGCATATTTAGTCCCGGTTGCATAGCCGGGACTAAAGGCCTTTGCGAACCGGGACTAAAGGGCTTTTTTCTACCAGTGAGCACTACAACCTGATCACCAAGGCATGCATGCAATAATGCTAAACGTACAAAAAGTTACACGCTGACTAGGATTTTTTTTCTAACTAACCTCTCCCCCTGATTTTTACGGGGATGAGCCCCTTCGCCCCCTTAATCTCCAATCAAAACCTTTTGTTTTGACAGCAAATAGACTTTATTTCTTATATAATAGTCATATCGTTTACAAATAAATGAGAAATAAAATTAGGGATAACAGCATCCCAAGAACTAGGAGATCTAGTAGTAAAGGAGTGTCTTGCTAACGTCAGCCTACTGATTCACTTCTCTGAAACAATGTTTGAAAGATAACTTTGAGAAATCGAGAGATAGCTGCTTACATTCAGCAACAACGGTGGCATCGGGTCCCAAATATTCATCCATCAAATTAATTGATTCAACTGCAAAGGAGCTATCTGATTCCACCTCTGCCGAATTACATCCCATGCTTGCCAGAAGGAACATACCATTTCTGATTGCTAATAATTCAGCAACATTAACATCGTGGACATGCGGGATGAACCAGGATGCAGCAGTGATGAAATCGCCACTGTCATCATGTAGAACTGCACCACTAACTCCGGACAGTGTGTCCGCATGAAAAGATGCGTCAATGTTCACCTTCACCACACCATGAGGTGTTTTTTTCCACATATGATTACCAGTCCTCGCTTGCAACTTGGGCATCAAAGATCGGATATAGTTTGTTGCAAGGACTTTAATTGACATTGCCATTTTATCTAGGCCTTGGATGTCCACCCCTTTCACAAGATGGCGTCGCTGCCACCATAGAAACCACCCTGCAACTGTTGCCAGTTCCGCCACTGGGAGACCATCGAATGTCTCTGTAAGTTTGAGCAGTATCTCCAAGGTGATGGCACCAGATCTATCTTCTGCCATTGCCTTCTTCACAGTTTCCAAGAGGCCTAAGCATTTCCTAACTTCCTTTACCTTACGACAGCCAAAGAGTGTGTGTTGCACATCTTCTGCATCAATTGAGCATCGAGGGCACTGTGGCGATATGGGGATATGTCGGCCAGCAAGAACACCATAACATGGGAGAACTCCATGAAGCACTTTTCCATGCGAAGTGTTTTACTTTGCCAAGCACCTTAAGTTTCCATCCATCTTTCCATACCTTATTTATATAGACATTACCTTGCCCATCAGCTCTTATAAGACGAGGACCAAATTGGTGTTCCAACTCCCTGTAATAAGCCGATCGTACTGAGAAGGTACCAGACCTTGTATAGTTCCAAGCAACAAAGTCCTCCGTCATATGCGTGTTAAGCGGAATTTGCAATATCCTTTGCACATCTCCAATCAAAACCTACCTACTTGTAAAACCCCTATAAATCTATGTATGTGTAGCATTACTCAGCATGCATGGTACAACTCCATGCGCTAGCTAGATTTTTCTTTCTATCTTTCCTTTTGTGAAATCACATACACATACAACGCCTACTGAAGACCAGATGGAAGTTGCGCAGTTTCATTCGGGTAAGGGCATCTCCAAAGCATACCCTCAAACTTTCCGCAAGTGTCCGGTCCGAGCTGTTCGTAGCAGTTCGCCAGCTAATGGCATTCTGCATCGGTCCCCGGACCAGCCCGGTTGCCCGTTTTCCCGTAAACCGGACGCAAACTAGGTGGTGCTTTGCAGGAGTCCAGACACCAACCACGTAGGACCCCAACACCCCCGGCCCACCCCAAATCCCGCCCGTACTCCGCATATCCATCCTTCCCTTTTCTCTGCATCCATTTTCTCTCTCGTGGACGTCGACGCTCTACAACCCTGGCCGCCTGCCAACCTGCTCCCAGAAGTCCGCGACCTCCACCACTACACCAGGCCTCCATGCCGCTTGTCCTCCGCCACCGGTCCACACCACTCGGTCCGTCCACCGCCGCGCATGTACCATTCACCCCTATAGTAGTCACCACGTCCGAAAAGTGTTTTTTTTTAAATGCCCTTGCTAATTCTTTGTCCCTTCTTTGAAGCAATGAATTCGGGCATGGAGTACCTATACGAGCACTACGTTGAGTCGTCCAAAGAGGAGGATTACACGGATGAAATGGCGATGATGCAGGCAGTCCTTGTAGACGTGGAGTAAGAGGAAGAGCGTGTTCTCAGTTTCAAAGGATTGATCAAGGGTCATCTAGTGCTCAATTGGAACAGGGCACGAGCCATTTGATGTTGATGGATGACTACTTTCCCCCGATGCCCTATTCACTGACAATTTTTGCTGGCGCTCTCGGATGTGAAAAAAAATGTCTTCGATCATCTCTACCATGACGTCCGGTCCTTTAGGGACTACTTGATCTTGAAGAAGGATGCCATTTAAAGTATTGGAGGATTCTCTGGTTATCAGAAGTGCACAACTGCATTGCAGATGCTTGCATATGACACGACTGCAGATTCGTGGGACAAATACCTCTGGATGTCTAAGAGCACATGCGGAGACGCCATGGTTAGATTTGCTACTTCCGCGGTCTCCGTGTTTAGACCTCGGTACTTGAGATAACCAACTGTCGCAGACACTGAAAGGCTCTTGGCAATGTCTGAAGTAAGAGGGTGGCTAGGTTTGCTCGGATCTCTTCACTGCATGCATTGGTGATTGAAGAACTGTCTATAAGTTCTACAAGGACAATATTAGGGTCATGTTAAGAAGCCCACCATTATTCTTGAAGCAGTTGCATTACATGATCTCTGGATTTGACATGCTTTTTTTGGCATGCCCAGGTCTCACACTGACATAAATGCACTGCAGCGGTCTCCATTGTTTGCTTGGCCGACTGAAGGGAAAGCTCCTCCTTACAACTACACTTTCAATGGGCATGAATACAACATGGGCTAATATCTGATTGACGGTATATATCCTTCATGGGCTGCCTTTGCAAGACCATCTCTAACTCAGTTGATCAGATAAGGCCAGCGTTGGAGATGCCTAAGGCGAGACCATTCGAGTCGTCGTTGGTCCAACTTCCCATGGTCATTTTCCACGCTCACCCCCATACCTAGCTAATTCCTTGGCTAGATCTGCCACCCCTCAACACTCCCAGTCTCCTTGGCCATGACACATCCACGTCCTCGTTGTGGCGTTCTACCGATATAGGATTCACTCATCTCTGATCCACTCACATGCACTCACCTAAGTTGTGCTACATCTATGGACTGTTCTTGCAGAATTAAAATTACATAAAAAGGTGACAACATCGGGTTAGAGGAGGAGGTCCACAACGAAATTTAGGAGAGAATAGTGGAAGGTTAGTGAAGGGATTAGCATGTAGGGCAGTCTGTAAGAAAATGTCCATAACTATAGAATCTCTACACTACCTCTGTGTTGTTGATCCTACGACATATCAATAAGAATGCAATCTAGTCCTTGTGTTGCGTGCATGATATGTGACTTTTACTATTGTTATTGACCTCTACATATTGTTGTGGTTGCTATTTTGTTTTAACTGTAGATATGGATATCCATGGATAGCTAGATATCTTGTAGGAACAGTGGATAATTCCATGGGCGGGCAATAGACAAGCATATGGATATGAGTAGGGATTTGGAAGAACTCTACCCGTCGAAACCGGTCCCATTGCTCCCTAAGATCGACACCGACCGTCCTCCACAACCATTCTCTATTGCCATGTCTAGTGGGATCGCCATCATTCTCTCCTTATCCGGTGGCATCGGTTCCACCCACATGTCTCTCTGTGTCGGCATGGACGCTGCTACCATCACGAGATCTCTGGTAACCAAGTACCAATGGCAGGTTATCAGTGTTCGGACGGCCCACCACTGGTAGTGTTTTTTTGGGGCCCACCACTGATAATCAATTCTGCAGTAGTGAGGAAGGGGACGACCGAGGCCGGCGGCTAGGCTTGGGTCGGAGGGATAAGGCGAAGGAAAGTATTGATCGTCAGCTAGGTGACTTTGCTTCACCACGCTGGAGAATCCTCCACCTTTGTTAATACCACATCCATCTCGTAACCACCATTCCACCCGAACCAACAATTGTGTTGTATTTCACATTGTGCTCGTCTTAGCAATTCTCTCTCTCTCAGTTTGTTTGTTTGTCTGTGTTATAGCTCGAGAAGGAATAATATGGTAGTGTCTTCCAGGATTAGAGTCCGGATTGGTAATGCTGCCAAAATTGCTCATTGATACATAGGTCTTCCATGGCGGCGATAGAAGTTCCAAGGTAGTTTTGACTCTTGACTTCCTTTTCCTTCTAAAAGTTGTGGTTGAAAGTATCATAGGCATACTTTGTAGGTGACGAAATTATAGTAGATTAACCATTTCTTATTACTATTTTTTCATAAGATGGTTGCATATACTATTAGGTAATTAATACCCCTTCCATCTCAAAATAGATGGTATATAAATTGAGTCAAAAAGTCAATGCTTTTAACTTTGACCAAGCATATATACCAAAATATGATAAACAATACCAAATCAATATCAATATATCCACCAATACATATATTGTTAGAATGTAGTACTTATTCAGTATTGTAGTTGTTTATATTTCTTGTAAAGTTACAAATAGTTGACTTTCTAACTGAACTTATGCACAATCTATTTGGGGACGAAGGGTGTATATGTTAGTTCACACCCGCACTACATTTTACATCTCAAGTACAAGTTCAATACTTTATTTTCCTTGCACAAATTTAACAACCTTTTATAATATCTAGAAACTATTATGGTTACAAACATGGTGATCATGAAGGGAAGTGTCAAAAGGCATTCTCTAGTTTCTTGGAAGACATGCTAACCATAGTTGCATATGTCATCTCTTTAAAGGTTGCTTATCATAATTTGGTCATGTTAGTTGTAGGAAGAGTAATGTTCTCAAGCCACTACCTTTTTCTATTAGTGGTGATCTTTAGATGATTTTCCTTTCTAATTGATCACATAATTAGGTCGTATTTGTGTAATAAATAACTTTTGGGAAGTTTTGTGCTTTATGTAAGCATGGGAGATCCATATGGTAGAGAATAAAGTTGGCTTCAATTGCCGGGTTGTAAGATCAAATGGAGGTCAGGTATCTACTCTTCAATTATGAGCTTGGTTCAATGTCCTAGATTTTTAGAAAACTCAAACATTATTTTATTTGTTTTGTTTCAGTCTGGAGTTATACAAGCGCAAACTCCTTACACACTGAGAAAGGTAGTGAAAGGAACTCATGATGTTCCTACATGAAGGTAATTTCTCTTACATATAGGTTATTTCACTACTAGATATCCCATTATATCCGAGGATGCAATTACCATCGGCCATTTAAGTTAACCCTCGGGTAAAATTAAAACCGACGGTACACTGTCGGCCATCTCCCATCGGCTATGCTTCGTTGGCCATTACACTGATAGCCGACGGTACGATCGGTTAATTTATTTGCCAACGGTGATAAGCCGACGGTGAGCAGTCGGCTATGCATTTCCTACCAGCTTACTCCCATTAGCCTACGAAACTCATAGCCGAAGGTCCACCGTCGGTTTTCTAATTTTCGACGGTGCTAGCTTCCAGTCGGTGTTTGTAATAGCCAATGGTTTATTTGACCCGTCAGGATAATTAATGACCAAGAGGAAATCCAAACCGTCGGTTAGTATGATTACCAACAGTACATACAACCCTTCAGGGATTAGCACACACCGTCAATTTAGGAATTCATCGAGAGTCCAGATCCCCATTTTTGTATTCTACAACTGGATGTTTGTTGCATCATAGGCCATTGTAACCCCTCGTGAATTGCTTTCACCAACGGGTGTTGCACAACATGAAAGTGTGATTCGCGATGCCAATATTTCGAATTATTGGCATTTCAGATACATAAACAAACACATGACCAAATAACATAAATTATATTCGCAAACACATGTGACCAAATATACACATAAATTATCAAAATCCTAATGAGTTCCATCCAGATTGCGTAGAACATAATGCAAACTAAAGTACTAATGAGATACAAGGTTTGAACATTTTGCATGACCTATATTGTCCATAAATTCCAAAAATTCACTTTATTGCATGACTACACATATCATTAGACTCATCGCCATCATCGCTCTAGTAACCACAGTGCTCATCACCATATGGATCATAGGGCTCATTGTCATACGTATCATCTCCTCACACCATAGATATCAACCACATCATCATTAACATTGTGTTCATTCTCACGACCTAGACTGCCTCCAGTATTGCTTTCACCGGCTAAGAAATGATAAGAGTAGTTGTAATATCAAGATATGAATGGAAAATCTTAAGCACGTTACATAAGTAGAACCTCAAAGTTAATACATGGAAAGAGAAAATGGTCATCACTACATTTACATCCATCTATTCTAAATGTTGACATAACCAAGTGCATATAACTGAAGTAGGGGGATGTTGATATCTAGCATGCAAAATAATTGAATGTATGTGAGCAAGATGTCACACGAACAGGGCATGAAGCTTACGATAATTAGGAGCAAATGAGAGAAATGACATCCCTAGGAGGGATACGGAATGTGAACTGGAACCCTGTCCCCTGAGGGGACAGAAATGCACAAGAAAAATGACACCTAAGCACAAGTTCCCTTACTTTGATGTTCAAAGTATATTTCTTATCATATGGACGTTCAAAAGTACAGTTCTCATAGTAGAAGCACTCTTTAACTATGTTATGTGGAATATTTTTTTTTGAGGGGTTATGTGGAATATTTGACATTATCATATAGGTTTCAACTCATGTGTCTGCAGGTCAAGGATTCCCCTGCCTTCATATTATAATCTTACAGTGGTTAAAAAGACGTCACAAATGCTTATGCAGTAGCACCTTTCAAAAGTTTCCGTTCTGGATGTGATAACTCAGTCCATTTGTACATGGCGCTTAATCCTGCCATTTAATGTCAAATGTGCATTTTCATGTAACTAATTTATTTCTGCTTGAGGATTTTGTGTTAAACTATCCTGAATGTTCATTAGATATCTATAAGCACTCAGAACACAGCCATAATGCCAAACGTGAGTAAACAAAATGAGACATCAAATAATTTCTTACCAAGATGGCGCGGTGTATGAGGCCACCCGTTAGCAGCCGTGCAGACGACATCCCCCAGCTCAGCATAGAGGAATACGAAGTCCGGCTGGAGCTCTCCGTTGGCAACGAACGATGTAGGGGTGACGAACCTGCGCAGTCCACCACCACTGGCTCTCTAGTAAAGCTCAAGGTCAGCTCGTGTGAGCTGCAAATAGTTTGTAGTATAACCATATACAAAGATAAAAGAAATAGGAAGAGAGGAGGAGAGGAATCAAATCGGAGTTGCAAGAAAGGAATCAAACGAATCCGCGTTGGCTACCTGCTGCTGGCCCGAGATGAGCCTCCACCGGACCTGATGGCCGAGTTCTACTGCTGTTGGCTCCCATCATGCTCAGGCCACCGGATCCCGCCGCCCTCTGTCATTGTCGCCGCTGTTGACAGTCGAGCTCAAGGTCGCCGCATCTATGGTAAGCGCGCGCCGGCTCTGACTAGGTGCGGCGACGGGCGAGGGATCATAGGAGAGAGGCGGAGGTCAGAGAGACGGATAGGAGATGGAAATGTGCAGGCAGCGGTTCGGGAGAGACGGGGGATATGAGTTGGGCACGATCATGTTCAAAAAAAAAAGGAGGACTGCACGATCGGGAGGTGGGGAAAACTGGGAGGGAGTAGTT
>NC_057814.1:26871992-26873625 GCF_018294505.1 Triticum aestivum
CGTGTGGGGCTATGGGTCGACCTGGACTGACATCGTGTACCGAAGCCCACGCTTGTGTCCATTCCTGTGAAAATAATCTTTTTTTGAGCTGTGTCAACTATATTATTGAAAAAAAATCCTATTTATATTCTTTTGGACCAAATTGATCCCAAAAAACCTTACTATTTCTATTATTATAAGCTGCTAACATACTCCAATTTTAAGCTTTGAAACTTACACGTATTTTTCCCCGCAAAAAAAAAAAACTTACACGTATTTTTATTTTGTCACTATAACTCAGGGTGGACACGGTCCGGGCCGGTCCGGGCCCTGACCGAGCCGCCGTCTGGACCGGCCGCCGGCGGACCGGACCGGACCGGACCGAGCAGTGCCGCGGTCCGCTTTCCATGGACCAGACCGCCGGTGGTAAAGCTCGGGCCGGACCGAGAGGACCGCCCATGGCGTCGTACGGGCGCATGGCGACTGCGAGCTCCTGCAGGAGATTACGGGGCACGGGGAGGAGAGGAAGGAGAGAGACACAGCCGCGTGCCCATCATGAGCACGTTTAAAGAGGTCGGAGAGGCCAGATACATGACGACGGCGATGAATGGAGATGTTGCCGTAGAGGTGGTGGCGTCGCAGGAGCCGGTGGAGGTCACCTCGACATGAGGCTGCTGGAGTTCTTCATCTCGGAGGCCACCGAGCGAATGAAATCCAAGGGCGGGTCTATTCCTGGCGACACGCAATTAATCTCGTTGCTTCGGTGTTTCCTATTTTGTTTTTTTAAGGGTGTTTTCTATTTTCTGTCACGTTAATACTGTTTGTTTTTTGAAAGTATCACGTTAAATCTGTTGAGTCGATAGGAGTCCACATTATAGTATTGTTGCATGTGACATAACTATCCTTTTTACAGTTTGCATGTTGCAAATAAGTAGGGCCTGTAACACGTACAAATGTACATTCAGTCGTACAAATTCTGATCTGGCACAGGTTAATAGGATCGTGGGGAGGTGTAGGATGGAAGGAACGCATGCGATCGTGCCCATCTTTCTCGTTCTTTCTGTTTCTGCTCCGTTGAATAAAAGGAAAACTCCAACGTTTTAGGCAATAGAATTCCTATTCCTACGAAGTAAATCGTGGAGATAACTGTCTCTCCAATAATGTGGAGTAAATCATGGAGATAACTCTCTACCTGCCAAAGAATCCATCGCGTGAGTTCCTGCGTAAGAAACAGCCGAGCTCGTTCGGTCCCGTCCAGTTAACCGAGCTAAGCCCGGACCGGACCGGTCGATTTTCGGCCCGAAATTCCCAGCTCGGACCGGCCAGTTTTTCCAGCGAGCCGGGACCGATCGGTCCGGTCCAGATCGGTCCACGAGCGGGCCGAAAAGCCCGCTCGGTACGCCCAGCCTGAACTATAACACACCAATGTACATGCGCACATTTAGCACGTGACTTCCATGTCGTCTGATCATCATGCATTGATGCATAGCTTGTATGTTGTTGATGCCAAGGCGGCGTGTGCAGCGCAACGTGCGTCATTCAAACATGATATCATAATCCTATTTTTATTCTTAGATTCTACGTAGTTCAACTTTTTAATCCGAACCATTGCGCATACAACTTTTCTTGGTGGGATCCATATAAGATGGATGAT